>NC_051163.1:119107349-119407349 GCF_013339745.2 Dermacentor silvarum | reverse complement strand
AATCTTTTTAGAGCGCCTTTGTCTCTTTTGTGAATGTTATACACCCAACGTTCACTTGCGCATTTAATTTTCTCTTGCACGAGCTCACTCGCAACCCTTTTCTTTTCTCGGTATGTATTCCATCTAAGGAGCACACCTTCTGCTTGTAATCTCAACTTTTTGGCTTCTCGATGAGCCCTAGATGCCTCTTTACCTAGATGCTCTTCTATAGCTTGTTTTATTTCCTCGTTCCACCACTTACGTTGTTACCTCTTGCCAATCCAACAATTGTTTTGCCGTGTCCGCCTTATTTCATGCTGCATAACGTCCACCAGTTCCTTATATTCCCAGACTGCTGTAGGAAAATCCTCAATTTTCTTCTCTATGTTGTTTGCGATCTCTTATTTGCTCGTCATTCATTTTTAAAAACTCTGAGGCTACGGGTTCATGTTCTGCGCTAGTATCTCGCCCAAACTTTAATGCTAAACGTCTATGATCGCTTCCCAGGCTAATTTTTCCATTTTCGTCTAGTGTCATTTGGTCTAGTTGTTCGTAGACCATTTCTGAGACTAAGGCGTAGTCGATACATGACTGCCTGTTTCCGCATTGCCACGTTACCTGTCCATGACACTTATTGTCCCTGTTACCTACTATAAGGTTCTGTTCATCACAGAGATCCAGCACTAGAGAGCCGTTGTAATCAGTATATCCGTCTAAATCGTCCATGTCTGCGTTCATATCTCCCACTAATATCAGCTGGCCAGTGGCGTACCAACCAGTTCTCGACTGGGGGGGGGGGGGATGCGAGATGGTTGAAGAAAACGAGCACTCGCCAACCGAAAAACAAAAAGAAAAACGAGAATGTTTTTGGCATTTTTGCACCCAATACGGGTGCCTTGTTCACAATGAACGAGGTACTATGACGGTCTTTATTTTATACATGCCGAATGGCGTAATGCGTTTGCGTATGGGTCAGAAATAAATGCAAATTAAAATAATTTATCGGGCCCTCATGGTTCACCATGTGTGATTGATAAATAGGCCATATAAAAATAACCAACAGACGCCTTTTCCGGGCTCTATGAGATAATATAATAGTACTTCGCATATATATATATATATATATATATATATATATATATATATATATATATATATGCGAAGTACTATTATATTATCTCATAGAGCCCGGAAAAGGCGTCTGTTGGTTATTTTTATATGGCCTATTTATCAATCACACATGGTGAACCATGAGGGCCCGATAAATTATTTTAATTTGCATTTATTTCTTGGAGCTATACAAAATTTCAAGATAATCGCAGGTACTAAGGCAATTAGTGCCCCACAGCGGTCCCTGATACCGCACTGTAGCAGTAGTACGGCGCGCAATAATAAAAAAACGCATTTGCTACAAACAATTTGAATAATTAGACAAAGAATTCTACTTGGTGTTGAAGTCTACAGCACAAATGTATCGCTAGTTAACGTAATAGTATTGTTGAGGTCATACGCAACAAAATACAATACACATAAATTACTTGCAATATTCCCAAGAAAAAAAGACAGCAGATGTGTGCGACCTTGGAGAATTACTACCCCATTTCCAGCGAAGCTGTTCCTTTCGAGCAGTTGCAATAAAAGTTTGTTTCCTGTAATTATATCGCATGCTTCAAAACGTTGCCCGTATATGACTGTTCCGTTTGAAATCATGCCCACGTGTAATGTTTTGGAGCTCTTCGTGTTGTGATAAATTTTTAAAAAGCCAGTAATTCATGAACACCCATGTTACTTCGCCAGAACATTTGCCATAGTGTGCCAGGGTAGCGGTCTCAATTCTGCCCCGCTCGTTAGACGCGCTCATAACGCTTTAGAGCACTTGCATAGGAAATTTATTGAATACCTATCTTTTTAATCTTTACCTACACATCACCCATCACCTGGTCCTTACAGTTGCCAAACATAAAGAAGCTGCCTTTTTTTAGTTCAGTGAGAACACCAGGTGAGCCTAATATGTCACGCAAGAAAAAGAAGAGAGTACAAGCATTATTCGTAACGCTTCTAATTAAGCCACTAACGTTAGAACTTCGCGACACATTGCATTTAAAATGCTGCTTCTTCCTTCAAAGTATAAAATTTCTGAAACGCAGAGTTCTCTTGGGACTTTGGGAAACCTGGGTAAAGATTTGCCGTGGTTCAATGCGGTTAAACCAAGTTAAACCACACTGCTCAGCGCGGTCAGCAACTACCGCATTTGCAATTGCATCACAATACAACACACAGGCGCTGCTCGGCGCAGCAGCAGCAGCGAGCGAAATGACCTTCATGCTGCGTGTCGCTTCAACGCGAACTAAGCGTCGAAAGCCCAGCGCATGCCAGCACTCGGCGCACTTTGTCCACATCGCTTTCAAGATATGGGCGCGGCGTACGCAGCCACCGCCGGTAATCCTAGTCTGACCTCTGCTGAGCTTGAAGGTCAGATTTGCGCAACCAGGCGTTTTCTGGGTTTGTACCTGGAGTGAATAACTCGCTCCAATAACAGTAGTGTGATATTTTCAAATGATTGCTTGCGATGTTTGAAAACTGTGTTTCATCAGCACGCATTTACGATCGTACATAAACATGGCGTGCTGTTCCCCTTATATTCGCAAAATTAGACCTCAGTTGTAATTATGCCAGTGCAGCAGCATAAGTTTAACACCGTTCGTAAAACACTCTAATAACGCTATGGACCACTCGCATACGTAATTTACTGCAAAAGGCGCATTTAACCTACTCATTTGAAACATCCGCTACACATTACCCATACCATGCCCCTATCTTTCCCCAGATATAAACAAGATCCCTTGTTTAGCTCACCGAGGACACCAGAGAACAAATTACGAATCTCATATGATGCACAAGAAGCACAGGGAAAAATACGAGTTTTGTTCATCTGCAGTAATTCCATTTAAAGCAGGAACGTGAATGTTCAGCAACGCATCTCACTCAAAATTCTACATATTCTGACAAAACTCCACCTTCTTTTAACGTGCAGTTGTTTTATGTGTCTGGAAAACATTTACATTTGTGGCAGTATGGCACCCTGTAATGCTTGAATGAGTAACTTTCTACAAACTCTGTAATGAACCTACACAGAAGAAACATTTATTCCTCTTCACTCAGACTATTGCTTCATACTTCGAAGAAATATAAGCAACGTTCCTCGCATAGTTGGCCGAGGATACCGGGAAAAAAATCTAAATGCCGTGTATAACGCATAAAGATTGCGAGATGGTTGAAGAAAACGAGCACTCGCCAACCGAAAAACAAAAAGAAAAACGAGAATGTTTTTGGCATTTTTGCACCCAATACGGGTGCCTTGTTCACAATGAACGAGGTACTATGACGGTCTTTATTTTATACATGCCGAATGGCGTAATGCGTTTGCGTATGGGTCAGTGGGAGTCCCCGTGTACGGTCAATCGTGTGTGCCGTAGATTATATGCAAAATGATTAAAGGAACAATCGGAATGATAATTTCTTCTCCTTTTCGATGACAAAAGTCGATTTCTAATCAATACCGTCTCCTGTTTTTTCGTGATACTCTGGCAGTGCGTTTGACACAGTGTGCCACTTGGTTATATCATTGCGGCGCTGTTGTAGTCTTCCTTTTGCAGTTTCGCCTATATATTTCGCATTCCGCTTTTATACTCCACTGCTGTCGCACGAAAACTTGAGCTCAAGGCTTCCTCGACAATGGCTATCCCGACCAGCCTATAACGATGGAAAAAATGCATGCTGCTAACCCTCCTGCTAGAGCAAGGACAACAAGGAAGCGCGCTTCACTTCCTTAGGCACGAGGGGTGAGCGAGTCATTTCAAAGATTTTCAAAGGTTACGAAGTGCGAATCTGCCACATCTCGACAAGCAAATAACGCAGCAACTCGTTAGAGTCAAAGACCACCTCAAAAAAGAAATTACTCTGGCATCGTTCTACAAAAATTCGTGCAAAGACTGCCAGGCGTGCTATAAGGCGGAACTGGGAACTTAAAAACAAGCCTACAACAGCAGCGCTATGATGTAGCCAAAGGGTACATTGTGTCAGACGCACTGGCGGAGCATCACGAAAAAATACAGTATGGATTGGCAATCGGCTTCCGTCACCGAAAAGGAGAAATTAAATTTTGCTTCAGATGTGTTTTGTTGGAAAGTGTCGGCTTTCAAAAGTGGGGGGGGGGGGGCAAATGGCATACTTTGCCCCCCCCCCCCCCCAGTAGATACGCCTATGCACCTGGCCCGACTTACTGAGCTCATTAAGATCGCTTCTAATGCAATCAACCAATTCCTTATTTTTTTTTCTCTGCTATCACTACCTGTCCATAGGTAAGCTACTCCCAGCCACGTCTACTTTGCCATGTGCCACTAATGCATAAATGCTCTTTTTTTTGAGGAGGAAACACTTTATTAAAGACCCGAAATGAATGCTCAAAACACTGTTTGGACCGATAGCTTAATAGCTAGACTTACATGTCTCGTTTACCCTTTGCCACTTCAGACCTCGCCTAATTAGTACGCCTACGCCTCCGCCTTTCCTTGACCCGGTCATTCTGTTGCACCCTTCCCATTCAAAATTGTGAACAGGTGGCTGCTCCAAATCTCTTAGATACGTTTCGGTCAAGGCGTACACGCAAATCGCTTCATCATTCAGCTGCGCTTGAATTTCCAGCCATTTTTCCTGCTTGCGACAACCCTGCATGTTAATGTAGCAAATTTTACCTTCTCTATTCTTATCCTTTCTGCGTCTTTTCCTGACTCCTGGTCGTCTAATTCTGCCCTTTACTGGTGTTTCGCTACGTTCAATACTTAATCCTGCTTCCTGATTGCCTGGGGCCCGCCTAAAAAAGCTACGGCTCGCGCTGCGAATCGACATCCGACCGGTGTTGCTACCCTTTCGCTAAAATGTATCCCGTCACGCACAAAAGTGCATTCGTGGCCTACTCGGTACACTTCTCGGTTGATGTCAATGACCGTAAAGTTCATTGCTTTCGCTAGAGTCTAAATTTCCCTGTTTACTGCAAGAATTGCCCTTTCATAGCCCTGCCTTTCAACCTCTGGCACCGTGCACACCGCGATTTGCACTTCCTTTGAAACATTCCGTAGGTCGGTGACCCCTTTGGCTATTTGCTTTGTGATCCCTGCTCCTCGTCCGGGCAGTACATCAATCACTCCGCCCATTATCACCACTAGGTGTCTCTCCTCCATTGTGTCCCACATGCGTTCCTTGGCCTTCGCTATCACCTCTCTAATCGGCTTTCCCGGAAGTGCGCTAACCTGGACTCGTTCGCCTGCACCTACCCTCTCTGTTATCGCCGGTTCTACTCTACGCATGTTGGAATCCCCATCAAAGACTACTCGACGCTTTTCTTCCCCCTCACCGCCGAAAGCTGCCCCCGAGGTTGAAGTTGAAGTTTATTTCACCACAGTGTTTCAATGTTTACATTTTTTTATATTCATACATGAAGCAAAGACGCAATGTGTGGTGTGGAATGCGGGAAAAAAGCTGCGATATAAACGCAGCTTGATGGGCCCCACATCCCAGCAATACAAGGCAGAAAAGTGACAGCATTCGTAAAGTCATGTAAACAAGTAAATAGGCACAAAAATACACAGTGAAATTGGCACAATAAGGAATATAATTATAGAGAAAATACAATGCAGAAAAATTTGCACTCCTGGCAATTTTTTTTTAAATCGAAAAAAATGCAGCATTTTATGCCGCATTTTTTGCACCAAGAAAACATAACAAGAAAGACATTATATAAGTAAAAAAGATTGGACATATCCTGTCGCGAAAGAAGGCGCAGACGCTCCAATGATAAATTGAATTTGTTAAGTATGTGCGGGAGTGAATGCATTTGGAGACCAAAGTTTGTTCGGCATCGAGGAACCTTCCAACAATCGCTCTGTCTAGTGGGTCGAGACGAGGGGCTGCGCTCAAAGCATGGTATGAATGTAAGATTGTTTATTGCTTTGTTAAATTCACTTTTCAAGGACACTAATAAACAATATTCGTACATGTTATCAAATCTTAGCACTTTAAATTAATTGAATAAAGACGAGGTATGTGCGTTATATTCGGCATTTGCAATACAACGTAATGCATTTTTTTGAAGCGTGAGTAATTTTTGCTTAGATTGCACGGTGCCAGTGCCCCACATCAAAAGACCGTAACGTAGCTGTGAGCAAAAAAGTGTGTTGTAGATAATTAACATCTGAGTAGTCGGTAGAAATGACTGACACCTAAGCATGCCTAGTGCCTTACTTAGCTTTTTTCTTACCACTTCACTATGGGAATCCCATAACATATGCTCGTGAAAAACTATCCCCAATGCTTTAGCTGTCGAAGAAAAATCAATCACAGAATTGCTAAGGTATAGATTTGAAGTAGCTGTGTACGTTGTTCCCTTCGATCGAAACAGAACGGCCTTGGTTTTTAAACGGTTGATTTGTAGGGAGTTTACGGTCGACCATGCATAGAAGTCACCAAGTGTCGTGTTTGCTGCTGAAATAAGGTCATTTACGTCCACACCTGTGAAAAACAAGGAAGTGTCATCCGCATAAATGACATATTGGATTGTCTGGTTTAGGTTAATAATGTCGTTGACATAAGTAATAAAAAGTAGCGGCCCCAATATAGTACCTTGAGGTACACCTTGAGTAACTTTTTGCAAAGATGATTGTTCTGTGTTTACGCTTACACATGGTAGCCTATTGCTTAAATAACTGGTAAGTAAATTCAGTGCAGTGCCTCGAATGCCGTAATAGGTTAACTTTTGTAAAAGGGTATCATGATTTATCCGGTCAAAGGCTTTAGAGAAGTCAACAAATATACCTAGTGTAAGTTTCCTGTCCTCTATATTGCCTAATATAATTTCCTTTTGCCGTAGCAATGCTACCTCTGTCGACCGCCCTGACCTAAAACCGTACTGAGCCGGCGAAATTACCGAGTGTTTTGTAAAGAAGTTCGATAATCTTATAAATATTAGTTTTTCTATGGGCTTTGAAAACAATGGTAGAACAGATATGGGCCTAAAGTTTTTCAAATCATTTTTGTCTCCTCCCTTAAACAGTACTGTAACTTTTGTATGCTTCATAGGTTGGGGGAAAATACCTGTGCCTAAAATGAGGTTATGAATGTATGTTAAAGGGACGACTAATATATCTATAACAAAACAAATTGGTGCCATCTTTAAACCGTCAATATCTTCCGATTTACTTTTATTTAGTTTTCTGAAAACACACATTACCTCATATTCATCCGTTGGGGAAAGATAAACCGACGAAGCTACTTGTGCGGACATGTAATGTAGTGCAGTGGTGTCACTGACGCTGTCTACCAATGAAGTAAGGTGATTATTAAATTTCTCAGCCAATGCTTTGCCCCTGTATGTTCGATCGCCTTCAGTTATCTCTTCTACACTAAAATTAGCTTTGTGTAATGCGGTAATTGAATTTAACTTGCTCCACATCTCCTTAACCCCTGCAACGCATTCGAACATGCAAGAATAATGATTGCGTTTTGCTTTTTTCATAAGTTTGGTTAAATTATTTCTATACTTCCTAAATTAATCCAATGTGCCTGGATCGCGATTTTTCAAGAATAGTTTATACATGCTATTTTTCTCATTAATCATTTTTAACAGCTTCTTTGTGACCCATGGCTTCCGTGAACGTTTCGACTTCTTTATTTCTTTGTAGGGAAAATATCGCTTACACATACGGGAAATTATCTCCATGAAATTGTCATATGCTGCGTTTGCTGATGAGCACGAGAGCACTGCTTCCCAACTAGTTTTGGAGATTTCGTCTCGAAAATGCGAGAGAGAGTTTTCAGTTATGTACTGGCACCGAAATTTATTTATTGGCTTTGATTCAATATGGCACTTATCAATAACTAGATATATTGGCAAATGATCACTAATTGTAATGTTGATTGTCCCAGAAAAAAGGCTTTCACATGGTAAATTGGTAATAAAAAGGTCCAATAACGTGGCGCTAGCTGCTGAAATGCGAGTTGGTTCCAGTACCACATTTGACAACAAATACGAATCAAGAAGCATAGAAAATTCGGCCTGTTTTAATGTATTAGAAAACATGTCAATGTTTAGATCACCACCTAGAACTAAATTGTACTGATGTATATTAACAAAAGAGAATATCGCGTCTAGCTGCTGGAAAAAACATATATATTTCCGTCAGGTGGACGGTACACCACAGCGAAAAGAAACCTTCCGCATTTCCAACATATTACCTCGATATCTGACGTGCATAAAGATAAGTGATCAAGCAGTTCATAATTAATACCTTGTTTAATAAACATACATACGTCTCCACCTCTTCTAAGCGATCTGTTCAAGAAAACTCCTTTGTAACCTTCTAGATGCATGTCATCATTATCCGAAAACCACGTTTCTGTCAACATAATAACAGAAAAAGAAAAGCCGAAATCACTAAGAAACATACAGAATTCATCCTGTTTGCCACGTGCTGACTGCATGTTAAGATGAATAAAAGTTAGAGATGAATCACATTTCTCAACCTCTTCATACTTTAACATTGACGGGCTAATACTACAAGTGCTCATTTCTGATGCTGAAAAGTCGACAGGAAATTGTACATTGTAAAATCCAAATTTATTGCGAAAGAAATTTTGCGTTCGAACAACAGTACAACGACAAAAGCAGCGACAACTATCCCTATCGAACAAATTTTACAACCACGAACAGGATAGGCTACACAAATGAGAAATTGTAACAAAGACAAGCTACAAAACCACGATTCCTGGTGCATTCTAAGAAAATAGAAGTAAGTAGAATGAATTCTTCCAAAAAACTTATACGCCAAAATGTTGTTTTTACATGATAAAGCACAGATTTCGTGAGCCAACAGAGATGAAATTTTATGAGCATGCGCGGCACTTGACCTACTTGGCAACCGAAAATAAGCATGAAATAGACCACCGATGTTTTCTTTTGCAGCAGCGCCGCAATATTTGTGCCTACAACACAAACCATCTGTTTCGTTGCACCGATTTCAGGAAGAACTGGTCATTTTGTTTACCTCATCACTGTTTTCAATTTTGATCTTTGGTGCGTTATCAGTCTGCCGCGCAAAGATTTTTCCATCGCGCACCCAGACATACTTCCAACCGGTCTCGCGCTTGCGCGCCGTAGCTTGACCAAGAAGTCGTTTCAACTCTGGGCACAGATGTTCATTTACGAACACCGGTGACTGAGAGTCAATGCCGAGATCAAAACACTTCAGGTTTACTGCGCGAGCATTCATCAAAAAGCTATCCCGCCTTTGTCTCTGCTCGAACTGCAGTACCACGTTTTTTTTTTTTTTTTTTTTGCTTGGGTTGCGTGCCATTGGAACTCTGTGTGCTCGTCCGATATCAGTCGCAACAAGTGGAACGCCCACTGTTTTTCCAATTTTTATAACCATTTCAACTAGGTCTTCGGAGGACTCATACATTGGAATGCCTTTGATTTCGACATTTGTCCTCCGGGAATACTGCTAAGCCCGAAGTATTCTGTTCTCATGATCATTTACCTGCCGTGCGAGATCAGAGCACTGTGCCTTTAATTCATCACTTGAGGCTCTCAGGACTTGGTTTTCATTCCTAATTTCTTCATACTCCTTGTTCGCTGTAGCCCAAAAAGCTTTAATATCCCTTAATTGTTTGCGATAGTCTCGCTCGATTGTGTCTTTGAAATCCTTGAACTCCGCCTTAAGTTCGCGCTTCAGCTCATCAAAAAGTAATCTGATCTCCTTCGACATCCTTAAAACAAATAGCAATGCCAAAGATACAAATTGATACAAATGGCAGCAGTGACAGCAGCGGCAATAACAGTGAAAATCAAGTAATGAACTGATTCCTAACCTGCGTAAAAGATGCGCAGAGTCCGTGAGCACACGTGAAGCCTGCTGCCGCCCTTGCTGCCAAGTGAAAGAGCAGATGATACGCTCGGTCCTTTTGTAGGGTCCGCAGATGAGCCAGTGGGGCAGAAGCGGCAGTCTCGCAGTCAAATTTTCGTGGCTTGAAAGGTGATGCTAACGTAGGGAAACGCAGCTTTCTAATCCACGGCGATCAAGCCCGAAATGGTAGCGAAGCCACCAGAGCCGGATTGCAGGATAAGGTATCAGCAAGTGCCTGCGTAAATGATGCGCAGAGTCCGTGAGCACACGTGAAGCCTGCTGCCGCCCTTGCTGCCCCTGGTCACAATGCCCTTCCCTCCTGTCTTATCCTTGCCCTTGGCTTTGTTCTCTTCCGCGGCTGCGTCAGTGGTATTCCCCTCGTGACTATCACTGACGGTTCCGCCACTGCCTCCCGGCGTGGCGGGTTCGGCTGTCTCTGCACTCGCGTCGGAGCCAGCTTCATTCACGGTGCTCGCCTCGATGGGTTCACCATTGCTTTGTGTAATGGTGGCCCTCAGCTGCATCTCTAGGTTAACTAGCTTTTCTTCTACCTCCTCCCTCTGTTTCTGCTCACTTTTAAGTTCCTTTTCAAGCTTTCCAACCCTCTTAACTAGCTTATCTTTCTCTTGCTCGAGACGGTCTAGCCGCGACCCTAGCAGACACATCCAACAGATAAAATCGGCACCGTTCGCTTCGCGTGCAGTCTTAAACCGCGTTTTATTGCGATAGCAATTATATGGACACTTCAACCGGATTTCTGCCGTCGGCGTCGCCGTCGCCGTAGCCGTCGCCGTCGTCGTGGCCGTCGCCGTGAGGTTCCGTATAGATAAAATCTTCACCGCGCGCCGTATGCCCGAGCGCAAGCGTGCTGGGACGCACGCTATCACGGAGAGCGAACGCACTCAATCCCCCAGGCGCAAGCAACGAAGCGGGAAGCCAGCGCCGGAGGGAGCCGGGGGGGGGGGGGGGGGGGGCACTTCTGCTGTGCCAACAACCGCGCTCGTCGCTCGGCCGCACGGTCTCTTATCTCTCCCGCGCGCAAGCAAGGAAGCGGGAAGCCAGCGCCGGAGGAAGCGGGGGGGGGGGGGGGGGGCGCACTTTTCTTCTGCCAACAACCGCGCTCGTCGCTCGCCGCACCGTCTCTTATCTCCACACGGCTCTGACCTTTATGAGCCGTGCATTCGCGGCTCAGTTCCTGTTGAAGCGATAGACCGCACGTACCTTCGCCCGCAGCGGCGTATGCTTGCTGCCAGCGTTTTGACCGTCGTTGTCTGCAGTCATTCAGTGTGATCTCTTCATGTTTGTTTGTGCGCGCTCACACCACGCTTGTTCATTCAGTTAGTAATAGTCGGGTCACATTTTCCAACGCACGCTACACATGTAATGCTGCCCGGATCGGCAGTGCAGCGCTACAGGTGTGTCCCTTCGCACGCGCGCTGCCCACGGGAAGCGCTTCTCATCAACACCACCGTTTCACACGCGCCTTCTCGTGGTCATCGAGTCTCTCTTCATGTCGGTCTACTTACGCCGCAGCACACCTGCTTACTTAATCAGCTCATGTTTACTACAATTCATATTGTTACCAAAACCGCTCACCTTACTTCGTATGACATTGCTGTGTTGCTATCGCATTCATTGCTTCGCCCTTAGGGCGAAACTGTGACATTTCTTCCAACGCGTAAGAACGATCGCACTCAGAACAACGCACGCGTGGGTTTCCCCGAGTACCAACCATCATCTCGTACTATCAAGGTGTGGATGTGACGAAAAAAAAAACAATTTGTTACCTACAGTTACCTAAGCTCGAAGACCAAGAAAGTGAAAAAGCATGAAAATAAGTTATAAAGATTGCTTGGCTAGGCTAACCCTCCTACAAAAAAACAAAACAAAGAGGAACTATAAAATAAGAAAACTTATCTCTTTAGCACGCTGCTCCTGCTGCGCTGAAACGGCACCTCAACTCGACACGTGCGCTCCCGTCTGCTTCACTCGAGAGAGCCTGCCGTAGGGTGCCTCGATGCCAGCGCCACCGTTCAGGGTGAAGACAACCCCGCTGGCGCCGCCATATTGAATCACACGAGCTCAGACTCAGCTACGCTTTCGTTCATAAAGTGTTGCTCGCGGCGCGCTTCCAAGTGCTTTGCCTTCATGAGAATTTTTTTATCGGTATCGCATCTGCACATCTTTATAACCAATAGCCGTTAACTCGTCGAAGGTCGAAGACGTAAATGTATGGCGCTGGGAACATGCCCCAAGTTGCCTCATTCAATGACATTTAATATGTAGTGTGTATGTTTGAAATACGCACTATTTTTTTTTGCGCTTTGATGCTTGGTATAAAGGTTTGCAAGCCCCTGTGTGTGGTAGTTTTTCTTTTTCTCTGTTGTACTTTGGTTTACACGTCACGCCTCCTTTACCGTAGCCAGCCACTCGCACACAGCGGTTAGTTTCCCTTGCGTTGCGCGTGCTCTTCGCGTTTGTTGCAATTATTTGACGATATCTACGCGCAATTTTGCTTTTTTTGCCCACAAAACTGTGTGCTGACAGGATTAAGCTGGTGTAAAAATAACTGCGATGTGAAAATACGGTTTAGTTAGTGCTGTAGCGAAACATGTAACGTAACTTGTCTCTGTCAATCTTGCGTAGTACACACAAGAAACCAAACGATGCACAAAATACATTTACTTAGTAATGTCTAGTACAGTGAATCATGAAAGAGATATGTACATGAAAAATTATATGTACTGTGTGGCGCCTGAAGGTTGTGTTGAAAGACGAGATAAAAAAAAATTCGCAAGGTAGGCTCGACACACACAAAGCGGGGTTGGGAGAGTTTTTTTTTATTTATTCATTAGATGGGGGGATTTCACGTGAGTACATCAACCTTATTACACACAATATAAATCGAAAACAAGAATACAAACAAGAAAACGCAACCGCGGGTAATATTAATGAAGATATCCAGCCAGAATACATCAGCTACCATCGAATACGTCGCATCAGCCAAACACATCGATGGCGAGTACAGAACATTTTATAAATAAGCATTAGAAGACTGATAACTACATTGAAAAAATAAACAACACTGCATACATATCGCGTACAAAAACCGTAAATGAAACTAAGACAATCAAATACAGATTAGCAATGTTTTTCACTTCGAAAATATAGTCCATGATGATGTAAGGCTGTTGACTTCAACAGACGGCGCCCATCCTGTCGATTTCCTTCGTACTGCTCCTCTTCAAAGTGTTTCTAAGTACAAGTAAAGCAACAAAAGTGATTATTGATATAAAAAGTTGCCTTGTAAATGCAGAGAACCCATTACAGTGCTTAAAAATAAATTTTCGCAGAAGTAATGCTGTATTATTACCTCGCGTCACACGTTTCGAAGAAATGCACAGGCTACAACAGACACCATGCCAGAAAGCGCCGAAACATTTTGGTACCATCATGCCCCTCAACTCTACTACACCTGGGCATACCGTGCACAGGCACTTAAAGACCGTCACAGTAACCACTACAATCGTGAATGAGCACTAATGACCATCGGCTTACGAGCACCACCCTACAAATATATTCGTCTAAAAGATTAGCTATATAACGTAACAACCTGAGATCCGCAATATATCTGCTGAGAAATCAGAGAAAATCACAATGCTTGGCTTGCCACGTACACAACAGCCGCTCTCCCCAGAAGAAGCACTGAATTCTTTAGTCCCAAATAACCAGTAGCGAAAGAATAAACTGAGAAAAAAAAAGAAATAAGAGACACACATGATGTGTGCTTCCCGTGATAAAGTAAAATAGGTGGTTTACATGACGATTTGTAGCTAATGTAAGACTATTTCGCGGCGAAGCATCTTCGTCAGTCCTTAAAATAAGGGTACTACTCGCATAGACTGCGCCGATCAAAACGGCAAAAGCCTATGCGACGCGCGCTCGCAAACCATAGGCTACTCGGACAGCATCGGTGCAGTGAACGTAGCGAACGTAGGTACGTGGTGCAGCGAACGTAGGTGCAGCGAACGTAGGTACGTGGCGAGGATCAGAGAACACTTTCTTATTTCAATGAAAAACACGGTGCGATAGTCTAAACTTTCTTGAAACTTACCTCGCAAATGTAGAAGCTTCCAGTGATACCGCTTTACTTGGGCTTCCCATCTCTTCCTTCGCTCTGAGTCCCGGGGGAAGCGTAAACAACGAAGCCCTTTACGCGTCGATCCGGTGCACTTGGGAACACAACAGCCCGTCATGTCGACTCGATGCACTTGACAAGCTTGCATTCATGCGGCTGAACACTGTCCAGCAAGTAGAAGCGTCAGCGGAGCATCCGCGCGCACGGTGTCTCGGACTAAGCACCGGCACCAAGCAATCGCACCGCTCGCTGTGACTCAAGATGGCGTCGCAGCGAGAAAGCAGCGGCGCGGGGGCGGTCAAAGGATGGCACCACCCTGAACGGCGGCGCTGGCATCGAGGCACCCTAGCCGATGAATGGATGGATGGATGGATGGAAGAGGCTGAACCCTTTAAACCGGGCGGTGGCATACGCCACCTAGCCATGACTATTAACATATTTTGTACTTTGTGGTGGGTGAAATTTCACCCCTGCCTTGATTTTATCCACCAATCAGATAACCTCTGTTTGGTTATTTCTACCCGCTTAAAGTTTATTTTGCCTTCACTGTCCCTAAACCCCAATGCTTTGAAAAAATCAGCCCCGTTGCCTTGCACTGTAGGGTTAAGCCCTTTACAGAAAAGTATGAGGTGTTCAGCCGTTTCCTCTTCTCCACACGCACATCACAACGTGTCCATACCTTGGTACTTGACTCGGTACATCTTAGTCCGCAATACTCCCGACCTGTCTTCAAACAACAAAGAGCTTCCCCTAGAATTATCGTAGATATATTCTTTGGCAATTTCTTGCTGCCTGCCGAGGATGCGAGCGCCATCTGGATAGCACTTCCGCAAGTATATCATCCGAGCGCACCGGGTTGGGTTGGTAGAAATGCTCGAAAAGGGGTTTGTGTTTGAGTTTCTTCGCAACAGAATTATGTTTTCTTGTACTTTCAAATAACAGTTCGAGGCCACCGTGTCTGTAGGTTGTTGTTAAGTGGAACTTTACCATTTTTCTGACGGATTTCACTGTGAGAAATTCAAATTTTGTTCACCAAAACCCTCCACCACGTGCTTGCGGTTGTTCGGGGTAGAGATGGGTCGCTCAGGAGCGAGCCGCATCTTGTGAGCGGCTCTTTTAAAGAGCGAGTGAGCGGTCGTTCAGTAAAAATGAGCGGCGGTTCTCTCGCGTTCAGAGAGCCGTGCTGATGTGGTCCGTCAGAGCCGGGTCTCCTGCTGGGTGCGACTTCCGCGCCATCTATTAGCGGTACGGGAAAGCAACTGCCCTCCCGCCCTTCCTAGCAAGAGTCGCCTTCACCCCCTCGCCTTCGGCTGAAGAACGAAAGAACCGCCGCTCACTTATGGCGTTTTTCACTGGTCGATTCGGAGCAGGATTTCTTGCTCCGCGGCAACGAATCCGAATTTCACTGGTCGATCAGGAGCGGGTTCGCGCTTTCCACTGGTCGTTTCGGATCAACTCGCTCCGCGCCCGATCGCTCTCACTTGCTCCGCCACCGAGGCGCGGATTCGGGCGGAGATAGCTCGCGTCACTTCCGTCTTCAAGTGAAATCGGTACGCTCAACATTGTGTTGCTTCGCAAAATGGCTGCGTTCGCTGCTGCTGTAGCGCTCGCGTTTACCGATCAGAGCAGTTCAAGCAGTAGCTCTTCCAGCTCGGACGGCAGCGATTATGAGGTTACTCAGGCGCTGTACGAAGCCTTCTATCGCGAGGCCTTCTCTGAACCGCCGCGCAAATGTCCGAGGATTGTCGGATTCGTTGAGGACGTTGTGCGGCAGTACTCAGATGAGGAGGTAAGCATAGCCCCACTATACTGCAGATATCTCGTTATTCCGTCTGCTAAATATTTACTTGTTTGCAGTTCCGCAGGAACTTCAGAGTTTCGAGAGCTGTCGCGGACTGCCTGATCAGTAGGTTCGAGAACTCTGATTTCTATCCTCGCAGTGATCGTGGCGGGTCCCCTTCTAAAACCGCTGAAGAGCACGTTCTGGTCTTCATCTGGTGAGTCAACGAGTTGTTTTAAGTCTTGTCGGCCTGTTTACTTAACCTTAGGTCATGCTTTCTTGAAGTAGTGAAATATAATGCAATTCTGTGGTGGTTCGTTCTGTCACGGCCGCTCGATCAAAACGCACAAGGTGTGCGTTTAGATCAAGCGCTCATATTTTTGCATTCCGAAGTCATTCAAAACCTTAAATGTATATTTTCGTGAAACGTACATTGACTTCTTTACGCAGAAATTGTTTCTATCTCTTTATATTGAATTTGAAGATTGCCGACACTGCATAAATGTCCAGCGTGAGATCCCCTGGTTCACATGCAACACACCTGAACCGCCTTCGTAAATGGCGAAGAAAACGATTTACGCAAGGGCCACTTATATACACACTGTAGCTTTTACAAGCTAGGCACCATTTTTTCTTGCACAATTCGGTTGCAGATGTGAAAGGATAAAATTTTAACATTTGTGCAGACACCTGTGTCATAGGGATAGCATCATAGGCATAGAAGCAGCATGTCATAGCCAGGCTTCCACCCCTATTTCCGTCCGAGAAGCAATAAGGAGTCAGCAGTACATTGCATACCTGGCTAATATTCCAAATCTTCCTACTTTTTTGGTACAAAGCTTGCAAGCTCCATTATCGTGTATAGCGCCAGAACAGATTAAAGGACATAACATTATTTGAACGGTTAGCATTTTATTGCAGGTATTCCATCCAACTCGTTGGTTATACGGATTGTTCATAAAATATGCATACTTTTTCAGGTTTGCTGCAAAGAAGGCGTGCTTAAGGGACGTAGCCAGTCGATTCGGCATTGGGGAAGCTACAGCATTTAGGATTGTTGAGCGCATGCTTGAGTATTTGGTGGAAATCGCCAAGCAAATTATGTTTCCAGCAGACCTTGATCAGCTGTCAGAAGACTTTGAGCAGGTAAGAATTTTATTGATGTTTCACTGTTTTATTGATGCCATGCACTCTATTTAGCAACAATAGTCTGCAACATGATGCTTTTCCCCCGATTAAACTTGATCCCCATTTAGGCCAAAAAAGCTACTCATTCAATTCAGTTAAGCTGCTTAAATTTTTAATTTCTGTCACAGGTGTTCTTTAATTTGTGGCGACGAGTGACCACGTAGACTGGTAAAGTCTCGGGCTTTAGCGGGAGAAGATAAACTGACACTTCATCTCTTAGCGTAGCATTTTTAATCCTCTCTCGGAACGCTAGATGGGCCAGTGCGTGCCAGCCGCTTGTGCCTTGTGTAGACGCGAGTGTCTACGTAATTCTCATGAGACGCCCGTGCTGCTGCCGCTACAAATTTCTCTTAATATTGCAGGTGTCGGGAGTGCCCAATACAATTGGATGTATTGATGAATCATATATAAGTGTCCGGTGCCCTGCTAAAAAGGTTCGCTCTACATATGTCAACAGGCACAGCTATCCATCGTTGACTCTTCAAGCTGTGTGCGACTACCACAAGTTTCTGGACGTCACAGTTGGCAGTCCTAGCAAAATCCATGACTCCAGAATTTTCAGGAAGTCTAGGCTGGCAGAGCGGTTGCCTGGCATTTGTTGCTTTGGAAAGTTTCATGTTCTTGGAGATGCTGCTTATCCACTTCGGGATTACCTCATCACACCATTTCGGGACTATGGCCATCTGAATTCAAGTCAACGTGCCTTTAATATAAAATTTACTGCCACCAGAGTGAAAATTGAGAATACCTTTGGTGACCTCAAGGGCAGGTTCTGCTAGCTGCTGCACCTGGACTTCTTTTTTTTTGTAGACAAAATAAATAAGTTCATAATTTCTTGTGTATTGCACAACCTGTGCATTAGTTCTGGGGATGTAGATGTGCCACCATACAGTGACGATGTAAGCACAGCATGGAACTGGCAAGCACCACCAGATAATGGCAGCCACAACTGCGGCCCCCTGACATCGAGTGAAGCCGCACTGCGTCGACAAGGGGAGGAAAAGCGGGGGCGCTTGATTCAAGCAATGCTAGAGAGGAACCTACCCACCTAGCAAAAAGTGCCCAAGATGTGCCAAAGACTGTATGAGTTACCAGGAACAGTTATAGAATGCAAAACTTTATTGTAGCAGTTATAAGACCCAACCATGGCAGAGCAAGCGGTACAACCTATCGCTTCTTTTAACCAATCAGTCGCATAATCGACAGGCCAATGAGACAAGCTGAAAGGCACACCACAAATGCTTTGCATTAATCTTTGAAAGGTTAATTAACATAAGTTGTGCATTTACGAGATAAACTGTTTTGGCAATCCAACAAATTTGCTAATGGGGCCCCCCCAATTGTTATTCAGAAAGAATTTATGGCGGCTGCTGTTTATGAAGCGTAATTACATAAAAGTACCTAGATAAGTAAAAAAGTTACATTAACAAATATTTTACACACAAGACAATAATTGTGTAACAGTTTTCTTTTACATCGTCCGTACAATTCTCAGAGGGGAAAAAAGTAGGGTTGTGTACATGCATGTGCAATGTTATGCATTTTCAAACTGCAGGGATGGAAGTGGTGCTCCAAAAGATAAATGCTGCTCCAAACTCATTTTTGTTAGTAACTGCTCTGAAACGGTGCTGGGAAATTCGATCTCATACTGATTACCAACTGCTGCTGTGGCAACTGTGATATGTGACTAATTACTTTTAATTGTGATGCTCAGCTTTATCGGCTTTGATATCGTTTCTGCCACAAGAACAGGTATTTTAAATATATAGCTCATTTAGCTGTATTTTTGAACTCGACTTGCAGAGTATTTTTGTGAAATGTAAAAGTGACCGAGATGAATTCGATCTCATACTGATTATTAACTGCTGCTTTGGCAACGGTTATATGTGATTGTGGTTACTTCTATAATGTGTTGCTTAGCTTTACTGGTTTGATGTCATTTCTGCCACAAGTACTGGTATTTTTAATAGATAGCTCATTTTACTGTGCGTTTGAGACCAATCCATCTTCCGAATTGTTTGTTTCTTGCAACTTGCATTGATTAGTGCATGAGCAATATGTTTCATAATAAATACTAATAGTTATGAGATGCTTTAGTGATGCTTTTAACTCCAGGAGTCGTATGGAATATCTTGCCATCTGCTTCAAGTACACCAATAGATGCTCGTAACTAGCATTTTTTCTGCTCCAGAAAGTAAAATGTCGCTTCCATCACTAAAAGTGTGATTGCTGTATTGTTAGTGTAATGTCAAGGAGCATCATCTTTGCAATAAACATGTTTTTATTGCATTTTAATCATTTTGGTCGAGGCCAAAAGCTTCACGCAGAAGGCTCATCTTTTCTGCATGTATTTGCTCCCGCCGCTGCATCTTCTCAAGTCTTCTTTCTTCTTTTTTGTTGTCTCTCTCTGCTTTCCGCTTTGCCCTGTGCTCTTCTATCTCTTCAACCTTCTCCAAGAACGCAGTGATTTGGAGCATCCGGGCTGTACTTAGCCGATTTTTTCTTCCATCATCTCCGGGCTGCTGCTCCTGCTCAAGGGAACCAGCAGCAGCCTCTGTGGTACTACTAGCCGAACTTGCAGGGCTAGATGTGCCAAGGTAGATGGACTGTGATGCTGGTGACTGTGGATGTGTCTTTCTCGACACCACACCGCTTCCGTCCCTCACCACCTCTGGTTCCAGGCTGTCGTCGAGCCACCTAATCTTATGCAGCTCATCCTCATAGGAGACCTCAGTTGGCGAATTGCCCGATATATTATTTTCAACAGATGCTACATTTTTTCTCTTTAGCACTGTTTTATATCTTGTGCAACACTGCTCTCCGCTCTAGATCGTGCCAATTCTTTGTCTCAACTCTGCTGCAATTTTTTCAAACATTGCCTTTTTATTTTTGAATTTTTTAGAGGGCCCACTTGAGGGAAGTATGTTCCATACAAATCAAGCAGCAGCTTTGTTTCTCCACTTGTCCATTCGCACCCTGGAGCTGGAATGTTCAACAACAAAATACATTTTTTTAATATTTATCACCATTTCGCTTAATGTACCCAGCACTAACCTTTCAAGGAAAAGTACATAATTGATTCAAACTTCAAAAATGAAGTTTCAGCTGGGGACATGGCAATAAAGACTGTTTTTTTATTTATGGGAATAAATTGATGAAATTTGGCATGCATGTGTGATTTGTTAGCTGATATCATAACTGAAATCAGTTTTGTGCTATCAATTATAGTTACATTATAGAGTTACAACACTTGACAGCCTCTAATGGTCATCGTAATATTAATCACACATAAGATTTTATTAATTACGCCAAGATTTTCTCATCAGCATGTCCGCATAGGTCCATTCTGTGCATTAAAGCTATTGGTTTATTTTTAAAATGCCGTAATGAGCACCAAATTGTTTTTTGAACTTTCCTATGCATACTGTCTAACTAATGACCTTTGCAAAAACATTTGTAAGGTGCAGATGAAATGGACAGCTTTGTTGCACTCAATGATTAAGAATCTAAGTGCAAAAGACAGAATGACTTTTTCTTCATTCGTTGTGAAATGGCACTGGAATGACTGAAAGCAACTGCACAAAAAAAGAAAGCTGATAAAACAGCTCCAAATCCGATTTTTTGGCAATTTTTGATGACATCACCCTAGGAAAGTGCTGTTTTCTCGATTTCTATGGTGTATTTTGTTATATTTCACCACGAGGTAAATGAAGTTCTGAGGATCCGGAAAAAAAATAAATCGGATAATAGAAAATTTTGATCATGCACGTCCCCCTTAGGGATAAACAGCTGCACATGCAGTTTGTGTATGCTCGTACGGACGTACCAGCACCCATGTAACTATAACACAAGATAAAAGCAGTAATAATCTATTCGATGAACTGGCAAAAAATTTGGAATCCTGTTTAGAGAATGTCGTTTTAACACGAGCAAACTGAATAACTCAATACCAATTGCAACTTTCAACTGCACAGGTTATTGGGAATATTTCTATATGTTTGTCTTAAACCAGATAAGCTAGCTACCGTTCTTTGCTGCCATTTATTTGCACCAAGCATTTCACTTTTAGAGAATGTTCAGTACCGATGCCTCAGACTGGTTTTGTAGGGAGCAAAATTGTGCTTTCGAGAAAAAAAGGTTAGCCTTTGTTAATGGGGCAGCCTATTCTGAGCAGCAGACTGCTTATTCTGAGCCTGGAACGAGTTTTGTTGTATACACACTGACTTTAGAGCTGTGTACAATGAATGAGAATGGTGGGTATCCCCCTCCAGCACTTCAGCGATGAAACAAACATTTACACACAGTTCACATCATATTGTTTGTGACCTCGTAAAAGTTTTTAGAAGCTGAGGAGCTTGTTTCAGTGTAAATTTGGAGATGTCACACAAAAACAAAGGGTCTCTTCAGGGAGGCAACCATAACCCCTGCCCCCCTCCTCATTTCCATTAGAACCAATGGTGAATGTATTGTAAGCATACGTACCACGTGCAGCAGCCTTTCTTATCTGGCCAGCCCCGCTTGTGGATGCACCACTGGATGCAGCTGAACCTGTGTTTGATAGTTCAAAAGCACTAATGTAAGTAAACCATTAAGGTAGACCTGACAGTGCACATACATTCTTCAGGCATTATCTTTACTTGTTGCTTATTGAAACATGGCATCCTATATTTTTGTCCATCATTCTTTTAACTGAGCATTCGTTCTTTACAAAACGAATAGTGCAAGTGCTAGGACAACGGGAAAAAAATGTGGTTGATCCCTCTTATATAGGAATCGGTATAGAACACGAAAGTGAAACGTGTCTTCACAGAAGTAGTGTAATGTTTATTGCACATTGATATATAATGTCTATTGGTGTTTTGTGGCTAAAGCGCCCTTAGGCGTTGATGCACCCACGCTGACGCCTGGTGGCACGTCTCCTCCATCACGACTACCAACGTCGATGACCATGAGCAACCGTCGTGCATATGGAAGCTGCACTACGCTGCACACGCTAGCACAACGCGAAAGACGAAGCACGTAACTGACACACTAATACAACGCGCAAGACAAAGCACGTAACTGAATCGTCACCGAGTCAAATCAGCGCGTACAGCGCGTCGTAATTGCAGCCTCCGCGATCAACTTCAGAAACATTTTCAGAGCTAATTGCGGAGGCCACGCTCCGCTGTGCTGAGTACGGTGACCGCCACCTAGGTGGCGTTGGTAGTGCTTCTTGATGCCAGCGTCCCTTCGAATGCTGGCATCGAGGCGTCATAGTGCTGAGACCACCGAAGCGTTCACTGTCGGTGCGCGTTAGTGTCATAATGCAGTACTTCTCTTTTCTGCTCGTAGGCGGCGGCACCGCCCCGAGCAAGAGCGCGGGTACACGGAGGAGTGTTAGATATATAAGGCGCGTCTGTGTAGCTCTCTGCAAATGCGTTTGTGGCGCAATGGGTTAAACGCTCGGCGATCTATCGTCGCGGACCGAGAGGTCGTGGGTTCGATTTCCAAATTTTGCATGTTTGTGGAACTTTTTCTTCTGGTTTCTTTCTTTGTATTATGTTCGTGTACATTGTAAGAACGTCATTCCGTATTTCCGTATGACGTATTTCCGTGACGGAAATACGTCAGTGAAGTCTTGGTGGACCCCGGCATAAAACACTTTCGTGTTAAAAAGCTTTTTTAGTGTCCTGACAAAGGCCTCTGCCCCTAATGTATTAGGCAGCAGACATTTTGAGTAAATTCTTCATATATGAGTTAACGCATTGACGAACATGCTTATTACGGTATACATAGTAATATCTCGGCCAAACAAATTATTATTTCTACAATACACAGTTACTTTCTAATATGGTCACAAACTGATACGTCATAGTGAAACATCTCTCCAACACAACAACTACACAAGCACATATTGCACTAAAGACTAAACATTTCTTACACATTTCAAAGTATACAACAGAAAGCCAACATAACTACGACATTGGTTATTGCCATTCACATTCACGCATTTAATAAAATACTGCTTCAAATTTTGGCGTGATATAGCATGGATGGTCAACAGTGAAGTTTTTTCCGTGATTATTTTGCCAGAAGGCACGGCCAAAGTTTCTCGCTCCCAAATGTCATCGTTAACGTGACGGGGCTTGGTTAGGATTGTGTTCCTTCACAAAGATAGCTTATCAAGCACCATGTTATCTGGATGTGACATTCACTAATACATTTATCAGCATGTTGTGAGAAGTGGATAGTGTCATCTGAGTCTATTATACAGTATGACGAGCTACTGATGATTTTTGTATCATTTATATGAATGTTAAAAAGTATTGCCTCCATGTGCTTCTTTGGGAGGTGCCTGCTCCTAAATTGACAACTCTTGACTTTGTCCTAAAATTCTGACACATTGTTTTCGGTGCTTCAAATATTACTTGAGAAGGTCACGGGGCAACCATTAAAATCGCAATGTTCTTGTTTGGTGAACATGATTGAGCCTGTGAAAAGCCTCGGAAAATAAACATACCTAAGGTTAGTATTTTCCCTCAAAGCCATAGAAAAATAAATAACGCTTGTAGAGCCGTGGTGAACGGGACGGACAGGCGCCTTTTCTGTCTCTTATGTCTAACAAAAAGGGAACCGAGCAGGCGCGCCGATTGTGGTGAGGGTACGATGCGCGGAGTTTCCGCGAAAGTAAAGCTAAAGATAAGGGAGCTCGCGCACTAATATATCGGCATCGCGGGTCGGATCATGTGTCCGTGCGCCTGGTTAGTGGCACTCGCGAAATTTTTTATGGCTGTGGTATGCGCAGTCGCCGTGCCGGTGCAGACCGTAAACGCCGCTGAAAGCGATTCTATACAGACTATATTGTTGAGCGCAGAGCAACTTGCCATTTACTGACGATCCATTTTCATCATTGGTCGAAGCGTGGGCGTCACAGTTGGCAGCACCTTCAAATACAGAAAGCAGAAAACAAGAATAACAACTTGCGGTCAGAATTGAAAACGAAGAGGGCTGTTTGGTAAGCGTAAAGCACTTGGGATCACACGAAGCGTGCAATACTTTTTATAGAGGTGGTAAACTCGACCTAATCGCCGAGCATTGGGAAATACACGACAGTGCGCGTGTGTAGGCATATAAAACTAGGGATTTTATGTCGGCTGAAACGTAACACCTATAACCCATTTTTGTGTTTACAGACAGATTTTCCAAAAGGCTTCTAGGGGGCAAATCGCCCGGAGCGACAGCAGTTGCAATAGCCTATAAATATATACAACTCTCCAGCACGAGTTTTTCTGCATAATTAAAAAGTTTGATAATTGAATTGTGCTGTTAAGTACAACAAGAAAGCTGCATACATGAGCTCGACGCTTGAGGCACGTTCGTTATATCTGAACACGTGCTTAATAACAACACGTGCTTAGGTATACTATGCGACAAAAATATTCCTTGGCTAACTTGACTGTCTAAATTGACACGCGGAATTTGATGTTATGAACCATGTCAAGTAAGTGCCACTTACCGTTGGACTCATTTCTATAGGTCGGCGCACTCACTCGCAATCATTTCAAAGGCGTGAGTGCGAGTGAGTGCCACTCATTGTGAGTGCAGGTGAGTGCGAGTGCGAGTGAGTGCCAGTGAGTGTGAGTGCAGGTGAGTGCGAGTATGAGTGAGTGTGAGTGCAGGTGAGTGCGAGTGCGAGTGAGTGCCAGTGAGTGTGAGTGCAGGTGAGTGCGAGTGCAAGTTAGTGCCTGTGAGTGGAGGTGAGTGCGAGTGCGAGTGAGTGCCGTGAGTGTGAGTGGAGGTGAGTGCGAGTGAGTGCCAGTGAGTGTGAGTGGAGGTGAGTGCCACTGAGTGTGAGTGCGAGTGAGTGCGAGTGCGAGTGAGTGCCACTGACTGTGAGTGGGGGTGAGTGCAAGTGAGTGCCACTGACTGTGAGTGGGGGTGAGTGCGAGTGCCAGTGAGTGTGAGTGGAGGTGAGTGCTACTGAGTGTGAGTGCGAGTGAGTGCCAGTGAGTGTGAGTGGGGGTGAGTGCGAGTGCGAGTGAGTGCCACTGACTGTGAGTGGAGGCGAGTGCGGGTGCGAGTGAGTACCAGTGAGTGTGAGTGAGTGTGAGTGGAGGTGAGCGCTACTGAGTGTGAGTACGAGTGAGTGCCACTGAGTGTGAGTGGGGGTGAGTGCGAGTGCGAGTGAGTGCCACTGACTGTGAGTGGAGGTGAGTGCGAGTGCGAGTGAGTGCCAGTGAGTGTGAGTGGAGGTGAGTGCTACTGAGTGTGAGTGCGAGTGAGTGCCAGTGAGTGTGAGTGGAGGTGAGTGTGAACGTGAGTGAGTGCTGTGAGTGTGGGTGAGTGTGAGTGGAGGTGACTGTGAGTGCGAGTGCCACTGAGTGTGAGTGGAGTGCGATTGAGTGCCCTGAGTGCTTGTGAGTGAGTGGAGGTGAGTGTGAACGTGAGTGAGTGGAGGTGAGTGGGAACGTGAGTCAGTGCTTGTGAGTGTGAGTGGAAGTGAGTGAAAACGTGGGGAGTGCTTGTGATTGAGTGGAGATGTGTGAACGTGAGTGAGTGCTTGTGAGTGTGAGTGGAAGTGAGTGCAAACGTGGGGAGTGCTTGTGATTGAGTGGAGATGAGAGTGAACGTGAGTGAGTGGAGATAAGTGTGAACGTGAGTGGAGGAGTGTTTGAACATGAGTGAGTGCCTGTGAGTGCGAGTGCAGGGGAATGCGAACGTGAGTGAGTGGAAGTGAGTGGAAGCGAGTCTGAACGTGCCGAGTGCATGTCAGTGAGTGGAGGTGAGTGCGAACATAAGTGTGAGTGCAGGTTAGTGTGAACGTGAGTGAGTGTTGTGAGTGTGAGTGGGGGTGAGTGTTAGTGGATGTGAGCGTGAACGTGAGTGAGTGTGACTGAGTATTCTCCCACGCTGCCGACTTATGGGTTCAGTTTTCAAACTTCTGGGACTGCGTGGGAGCCGCCATCGATTTTAAGATCACGCGGTGCTGCTGTCGCACTTTGGTTTTGCTCGGTCAGCACGGCGCCCTGGGGGTGGCGAACCACTGTCCGTGGCTGTTCACGTGGTTTGGCGGTGTGTATACATGCGTATTTTGCTGCAGTCGCGGTGCTTTTTGAGACGCTCTTGTGCGTGTTCAAATGCCGTGTGCACTTAGAGGAGTTGACGACCCATATTATCAAATTTAATTTTTATTAGCGGTTCCTGCAGCGAGAATGTGCCTTGAATGTGCAAGTAAAATCAGCTTGCAAGCAAGCAAAGCGCATGTAGGTTTGAACATTGCACTTGTGAATGTGGTGCTATGATGAAAGAAAGTAGTGCTAGCTTCATTTCTTTTATCCAGAAATGAAGTGTTGAGAGAGTGTATATATCGACAGAACGTGTCTTGGATTTAATCCTACCATTTTAAAGAAGTGCACCGATCGGCCTGCTGATCGCTACAACTGCTCATTAGGAACATCTATTAGCAATAATTATTTATTAGTTAAATAACCGATTTGCCTGCTGATTAGTAACAAAGATTAGTAATACTTAACCGATTAATTAATTTAAAATTGAAGGGGCACTTGGTTATCCCTACATGGATGAATGCAAAAACATTGCGACCACCAAAGGTCGAGGGTTCGAGTACCATAATTAACTCTATCTTAATTAACTGTGCCTTAATTAACTTCACCTTAATACCAAAGGTAGTGGGTTCGACTCCCACCAATGGTCGTAGTTTCGAGTGCCGTAATTAACTCTATCATAATCAAGTACCTTATCACTCAACAATAATTACCTGTCTTGATTAATTTCGCCCTAATTAACACCAAATGTCATCGGTATATATGCTCAATTCAGTTTCTTTTTATTTATATTACTCATTGCTTTCTTGTCTTACTTTTTAATTAGGCTGTTACATATGTTCGTTTTTTGCATTTTTACTTGTATTTTTCATTAGTTTTACGCTCCCTGGCCATACTAACACTGTAGGAAAACTCACGCACACATTTCCCTATAAGAAGTTTCTACATTGCTCCGACATTCAAGCCAAAGGGGGATTGGGCTTCGCTAGTTTTCAGTGTGGCGTTCGTTTCGTTGTCGCAAAGACAGCAAGTGCGCCCGCGCGCACTTGCTGGACAACATGCTATCTTCACAATGTAAGCGAAATTAAGTTGTATCACGTTAGATGTATTACGTGAGTACACTGTGGGAAGTTCGTGCAATACGATTCACTAACTGCTTTGTTAATTGCATATTGGTTATGGAAACTTAACAGCATCCCAACATTACAAGGTCGTCGCTCAACTTATGTAGCACTATCTGATTCTACGTCGCGTCAGTTGCAACTCCCTGTCAACATGACCCAACGCTTTTTTTTTTGCCTTGATATACGGTTTCGTTACTTTCGTTACAATGTTTGCTGCTGTAACTTCCATATTCGTGATGCAATAATTCTTGCAAATAATTTATATTAGTGCAATGCAGGTTTAACACAAAGTATTCAGTGACTTTCAGAGTGTCACTGTTAAACATCACTATAAAGGTATAGTAAAAACTGCGAGACATTGGTGAATGCTTTCATTTAAAAGGTCACAGAAAGTGTATTGATATTTTTTCCATTTGTATTTTTATGTATATAGTCATTTCTTCTGAGAAAAACGTAGTGCCATGTCCCAAGATATGAGGCTGCCCCACAGCAAATGTCATCCGGTGTTGAGGGTCCCAAGAATTCGACACCTTGAGTGAAGCCACAATGAAAAATGCTAGGCATGTATTATTAAAGCCTTGTTGCTTTTGTCTCTCGCAGCGTGTAGAACGGAGACAATAAACGTACCCCGCTTCCGCCCCTCCCATCTCGATCCGGACCATCATTTGCCAGACCTCTCCTTCCGGACATGCTCGGAAACGAGTACCAGCTGTTCCACGGTGCGTGCAGCGAGTGAAGCTCTCCTTGCTCGTTGGTGTGCCCCTGCCGTTGAGAACAGCCTTTCAACTGCTCCAGATGATGCGGGCACGCCTAAGCACACAACTGCCAGCTTTGCGAGACGTGGGAATGTTTCCCCATACTTATGCCAATAAGCTAACACGTCGTCCGCTGTCGACGTGCTGCTCAGGTACCTGTCGAGTTCCGATTGCTCGCGATGTGCTGTTCGACAAACGACATCCAATAGTGCGTAGGGGTCGCGTGCGTCGCCTATCCCTTCCTGCCGCACGTCACATTGAGCCTGTTGCGAGGACGCTCTGTCAGCAGTGGCTACTGGGCCCTGTTCAAAAGAAGCGCGAAAATACAACATTAGTGACGCATTAAGGTTACAAGACTCGCAATTAAATATTTGAAAATATTACGCGAGGGACGCGATGTTACAAAACTCGTAATGCGTCATTTGAATGCCGAATTGATCGGCAAAATTATTACATCCGATACTGTAAATGGTTGGTTCACAAGCTAAGGTTGTCTCTCTTCGCAGGGAAGTATTAGTAAATGAATCGGCATAAGTACGCGATAGAAACTGACTCTCGTTGTAATAAAAAAAAAACTTCGGTAGATAAACACGGCGCAACTTTTATGTGAAATCAATATGAATGAACTAGTTGACAGCCGATATTGGGAATAAAGAGCAACACATGCACACATTTCGACTCATAAATGTGCACGGCACGAGAAAAATTTCGACCACAGTGTCTTTCCAACACCTGGCCGATTTGTAACGCTGGATGAAAAGGACCTATTCGTAACAACCCTCTAGATTTCCACTTTACACTTCAATAAAGCTTTATGCATTGTGATATCACGTTCGGCCAGCCTCAGAATCGAAGGCGACATCCTTGGAGTCTCAATAATTTAAATTATGAAGTTACTGATCATGGCAGACAGGAAGACACGTTTGGTACCCGCATATAGCTTCGTTACTATCTTTACATTTGACTTGATTATTCATGAGATTGATTTCACTATCAGTATTTTTCACTCTCCTCATTCGTAAAATAAGGTGAGCTACCTGCACGTAGGCTTCAAGTAGCCTTTCAACAGCGGCTGTTGCTTCGTTTGCTGTGGGCTTTGCAAGCCCTGGGGCAACCGATGCATTAAATACTCGGAGTTTTTGTCGTGGATGGAGCACATTTGAAGCCACGAAAAAGTCGTCGTAGAGCACTTCTTCGAAGCGGTTGTTCAGTTCCTCCAAGACCGTGTTTTTTAGGTCAGGAAATCTGAAAGTGAATAAATAATTACTGACCTGAGATAAAAATATGTAGTACTACTGCAACGTTATGTTATAAAAAACTGCTGGTATCGCTTGGTATATAGCCAGATAATGGCAATCAATAATTAAAAAATAAAACGCGACCGGCCACTTTGTAGGTCAATAACCCTATTGATCAGGTATCTAGGCTTTAGAGAGCCAAATAGCCTGTAAAAGGAAAGAAAGGCTGTTTCTATTCATGGTACCGTTATACGATTCAAAACTGTATTAGCTGCACTTATTCGTACTTTAACCTGTTGATCGGATATCGAAATGTTAACGCTAATCTTGTTTCTCACAGTTCATGGCCAAGAGGACGAAGCGACGAAATGCGAGGAGAGTTAGTGAAATCGCGCGGGTATGCGTAATTAGTCGCGAACCATTCACATGTCAAGGAAAGTCGCTTCCTACGCAAGGATATTGAACATTCAGAACCCAGATTTTTATTTCCTTCCTACCACTTTTTCGTGCCCAGAACAGCATACTTACTCAGAACTCAGGCAATTGTTGATTTGCGCGTAGCATGACCTAATGCTGATATGTAAGTCACATGACGTCACTCCGTCCGATTGCAACCGGTCGGTGGCGTCTGCAAGAGGCCTGAGCAGCGCCAGAATTTCACAAAAACGACCGGAATTCATTTCCATCTGAGAAACGCTTATGCGTCTTGTCGGGTTGCTTTCATTATATTCTTTCAGAACTTCCATGACGGAGTTGAAGACATCAATCTGAAACAGAAAGTTTAGCCAAGGACAGTAGAGCTTTGCCCGATATACGTTTATCAGCAAGGTGTCTGCTTTTGAAGAAAGGGAAATTAATCAAAGTTTACGGTATGTTTCCGTTTAGGCAGTGACTAGGACGATTAATAATAATAAAACACTGCTTAAAATAAGGCTATTCATGAAAAAGAAGCAGTAAATGTTCTTGCAAATTCTAATCGCAATCAAATGCCAAAATCACACGGCTTGATATAAATACACGACAAAGGCCTGATATTGAACTGTTTGCGGAAGCGGCCATAGCGAGCCTTTTTTGCCAATGCCATTAAAAATGCCTGCTGGCTCAAGCTGTATTAAAACTGAGCGGAATGAATGCTGCAGCCCTCGCTGTCAAGCAGCTTCTATTACATGTCCGCAGTCTGCCTTGTATATTGCGTGCGTACTTCGACACGCCGCATAACGGGACAGGGAAGGAGAGGACGCCCCGTGTTAATTTGGTATCCCATTTTAAAGATTTTCGGACTTCGATTTTAGACCAGCGTTCAGTCTCTATTGCTGGTCGTTCGCGTTTTGGTATAGCTAGAAAATTTTCTGCACAACTAAACAATGCAAGATGAATGTAGGCAACAGTTTTTTGTTGTCTAACCAGAATGTTGCCACCCCCCCCCCTCCCCTGTATTTATCTACATTGTCTATATTAGAACTGTACATGTTCGCCTATGAGTTTCTCCTCTAGTGACAATGACGCTGGAGACGATCAAATGCTCCCATCAGACTTGATAAGCATAATCCATTTTCCGAAGGAAAAATTCAACACACTTCGCTGGAATCAAATTCCTCCAAGCGTTGGCCGTGATCGCCTCGAGTGCTTTTTAAAGCATTACCGCTGGTGGTCTCGATTACAGATTACAACGCTAGCAGTGATCGCGGCCCTATGCAAGTTCGCTATGCTGACAAGTTCAACAAAGCGATAATAACACAATAATTTATAAGTTCAAAATGTTACCTCCGTCAAGCGCTTGAGTGCCGCGACCAGAGAATTCCACCTTGTTCCGGCAGGGGGGATCAAATCTTTTCCGCAAAGCACCTTCAGACGTTCAGTCCAGTAGCAAGAGCGCCTAAAAACATTCACTGTGGCATTAATGAGCGCCAGAATCTCCTTTGCCCCTTCGTCTTTGCGCAGCGCTGCGTTGACGGGAAGTTGCAGTGTGTGTGCGGCACATCTCACTCTGTGGAAGGATGCGATGGAAGTGATCTCTTCACTGACCGGTTCAGGCGGCTCTTCTTGAAAACTGTGATCGGAGCCTTCTTCGTCCGGAACCCTATCCAGCTATTCTTCACCGAAATGTTCGGTCATGTTGAACGCTTTTGTCATGTTTGCAGCATTATCACACACTACGGTGTCAACCTGCGGCTCCGTCACGCCGCGTGACCGCAATTCAGCAACAAAAGTTTCTCTAATGTTCTGCCCAGTATGGCGGCCTTCAATGTGCCGAAAAGATACAGTGTACAATTGCAGTTTCCAGTTTTTTCCATACTGCACCCTGATGCCCATGACAGACTGACGCAATCGACTAGACCAGATGTCGACAATGAAATGTAGACTGTTACTTGGGGCATTGGAGAGTTCTGTGTTAAGATGTGGCAGCGCGACTTTCGTTGCCAGGGCTTCGAGTTTCCGCGAAACTGTTCTCGGAGATGGCGGGGTGAGCTCGGGCTTTAAAAACTCAACAAGACGCTTGAATTCAACATTATTTGTTACGGAGAGAGGAAGACCATCCAATGCCACCATTTCTGTCACGTATCTCGTAAAAGATTTCTGGAGGCTGTTAGAAGCTGGTGTACTCGTTCCTTTTATTTCGTGGAGCCTCGCTACGGAGGCATCCAAAGTCTCCTGGCGCTTCACCTCAACATCTTGTTAGGCCCCTTTGTGAACAAGCTGAAAGAACATTGGATATTATGTATAAGTTATGTACACACACGATTGATTCTAGGGAAATGAGCACGAGCAAAATTTTGTATACCGCGTGTTCAAAATTAAGCTTTACGGAATTTTCAAAGATTGCCGGTGGCAAGTAGCGCATTTCTTATCGTTGAGCTGGGTCATTTGATGAGGGGGACATGAACTGCACAAGAAATCGGAAGACATATTCAACTAATTAACAAAATTGTTTAATGAACTTCTTACTTAATCACTTTACGACACATACTGCAATTTACGAATTGCAGCCGGGGAGCTTGTGAGGCATATCCATTTACAATGAATTTCAAGAATGAAATTAGTTTGGAGATATGCGCCATGAAACCCGCCGTAAAAATGCACTGTTGTTCCACTTACTTTTTTACCAAAATGCTGTTTTATAAATTGAAGCACAAAAATAACTGGAACGCCTATGTATTTCGTCCCACATTTCGGGAAATAATATCTCGAAACTGGTGTCATCCTGCAAATTCATTTAAAGTGGATGCGTCTTGCAAACTAAGCGGCTGCAATTCGTAAATTGAAATATGTGTCGTAAAGTAATTAACGAGGATGTACATTAGTCAATTTTTGTTAATTAGTTAAATGTGTGTTTCGACTTCGCGTGCTACTAATGTCCGCCTCTTCGATTGACCCAGATCAACGATTAAATTGAGCAACCTGCCACAGGCGATTTTTTTTTTTAAATTCCGTAAAGCTTAATTTCGAACACTCTCAGTAAAGCTTAATTTTTAACAGCCTGTATATATGTTTACGCAGCACATATCGAAAAGGGGAAAATATGCTTGTATGGGTTTGCGTGTGAAACTTGGTATTATCTAAAGCAGTTGATAATGTGTTACAAAAGACTGCAAAAGACTATTGTGCTAACAGCGGGACATGTTATGTACATGATACGCCTTTTCATATGTGATATGTCTATTGTAACACATTATCAAATGCTTCTGATAATACGAGCTCTCATACCCCGACAACTGTTTACTCTTACAAAGGCCGTGCCACAGCCGAAACGTCAGTTAAGATATCTTTCTTTGTTCAATGTGTGCTACGTGCATATTCGCTCGCTTCATAGAAACACCCGAACCTGTCAAATGGTTGCCTCCCGACACACACACGCACGCGCTATACATACACAGATTGCGAGGAAGGCTGTATTCGGTTGCCGTAAAAATTAGGAAAGAGTATACGCTCATAAAAAAATGGTTATTTTTCGACGTTTCGGCGGAAGCTAGGCCAACCTTTCTCAAGTCGAAACTTAAGTGGCTCCGATGCGGATTGATAATATCGTCGGCCCCAGCTACACTCGCGCGCGCGCGCGCGCGCGCGTGTGTGTGTGTGTGTGTGTGTGTGTGTGCGTGTGCGTGTGCGTGTGCGTGCGTGTGTGTGTGTGTGTGTGTGTGTGTGTGTGTGTGTGTGTGTGTGCGTGCGTGCGTGCGTGCGTGCGTGCGTGCGTGCGTGCGTGCGTGCGTGCGTCTTCAGTGTTACTTTGGCTCCCGGTGGAAAGATTATAAAAATACACATCGTAGCCATCTAAATTTTCTCGTGCGAAAGGTCGACCGGGCGTCAACGAATAAAGTATATGCAAAAGGCACCGCTTTCGTGTTTGCCACGATGGACCTTAATACTTGGAACGAACATCTCGCCAGTGCAGCAGGATTGCATTTCAGCGACTTTAGACGAACGTAGCACCAAATGACCCCCCGTGCTCGCACGGCATGCGTTTCTTCGTACGACAATGGGTCAAATTGAAGGCAATGTACACTTGACCAATCGTGACTGGACAGCGTTAGTCATCTCCGAAGCCGCGTACGCCTAGCGCGGGAATTTAGAAGAGGCGTCAGCACCTATCCATAAGTCTTCCGCCATTTCTCCCATATTATTATATTAAAGCTCTGTTCGCAGTAAGACTGGTACTACGGTAACTGTACTAGGATACAATCTACCATTCAACCTCAACTTCCGGTTTCTTTTTATAGTGTATCTTTAAAATCAATACCATTCGCCTCGTTAGTAGGGGCTTCTGCGTTGCCCAGGGGGCGCTGCAAAAATGGTGCCAAAAAGCGCCCCTCAATCCGAAACTGGGTAGTTCCAAGCTCGGTCGTCTGCTTCGGAAAGCACGTTTTCAATATGGACCCGCCACTTTCAGTTGTGTTGTACCACGGCTTGCAGCGAATATCGGGCGCCGAAGATTTTTTCAGGGGTGGCGCGCTGCGTAAAGGCAAGAAATTATGCAACATCGAATACGTGTACACCGTTCAAGAAATAAGCGGCGAAGTTTTAGCGCGGTGTCGCGTACGAAGTTGAACTTCGGGTAAGGTTTGCACGCTGCTAGATTCAGGTGCACAAACACGAGGAAATGCTTGCTATAAATGAATTCACAGCAGCGATAAGCAGGCATCATGTGTACGGCACTGCTCGAGCGCACGATCGTACGCGCCGCGACGGCAGCGCTCCTTCAGCATCCCGCGAAACGGCGGGCCTCCTGCAATATTTGTTGACTGCATGTCGCTAAACAAGTACTCATGCCTGAGCTGTAGTAACGGCCATCTGTCCCTTTAGCAACTGATAAATAACTGATGAAATGCATGTGAGGTCGCAGTAACGTACTACGTGCGAATCGCGCTGCAGCGCCAGCTCTTGCGCTGCTAGCTTAATGTTGCTTTTCATGACAGCGCTCGAACATCGATGTGCTGCAATCAATACTGCCTTGCTGCGCTGCCTCAACGTGCTGGCTTGAGGTCAAGGATGGGCACATTTCACCCTCACATCTGTGCTGCTCATAATGGGGTATTGAAGTTATCCAGCGCGCCTTAAAAGAGAACGGTAGAATCTGATGTTAAGATTCAGGCCTTCTTGCTCGTGGCAGCTCACGACGCAGCAGTAACGACGGTGACGCTTTTTCGCGGCTGAGCTAGGTCTCTCCGGATCGGCGTCGCCGATTCCTTCTGCTTCCAGCATTACGTACACGGAGCGTCCGTTTTCGTTAAACTAGGCTGCGGCCAGCTCGCAGTGTGGTCGGCGTGGTCTCTGAGAAGTGACGAGCCTTTTCGCACTCGCAACAGGGCCGAAAAAAGTGCAAATCGACGTAAAACTCGGGCTAGAAACGTGCTTCGCCACAGTCAGGGCTCAATACCACCCAAGCTGGTACTACCCAGATATAACTTATCTCGCCGCCACCAGGCGCCGCTACTTTACATCAAACACCAGCGCAAGACGCCCATATCACAATCCTCTACAGATATAAACTGAACTTACAATGCGACAGATTGTTAAGTAAAATGTTCCTCTGAGATTGTTGCTTTTAGAGCCAACATTTTAGTTCCGGAAGTGTTATTTTTAGTTCACTGATAAACGGTGTCTCACATAATAACAATGTACGTTTAACTTGACAACACCGATTCAGCGCGGCGGCACCCCTACCATCCATCCTTATGTGGTCTGTGGAAATTAGGCGCTCTTGCAACACAAGTTATCTCGACGCTCGGTCGTTGCCGTCGCGCCGTCCGTCTGGTCTACTAGGACGTTCCCCTAGAGCACATTCTAGTTCCCCCTTGCGCTCTCCCCAGCATGCATCTAATCCGCGCTCTTAAAGAGGAAGCTTTAACTCGTGTGCTCTTATCTGAAATACACATAAAAGGAGAATTCGTTTTTCTTGGCAACCAGAGCACCAAATTTGACGAGGTTTGTTGAATTTAAATGAAAGACCATATCTGGCGACTGTTGGCTTCAAATTTTTTATGTAAGTCAGAATTTTATGTTACGCATTGGTGAAAATCGCAAAATATCAGGAAACAACAACTTTAACTCAGCAACGAGAAATGTTATCACAATTATGCCAATTGCGTCTAATAGTATATCTAAAGCGGAAAAAATTGATGTTACAGATGTATCTAAAAAAATTAGTAATATGGAAATTAAGCTTTTGCGGAACCCTTGTACAAAACCCAACGAATTAACGTAAGATATAAATTGACACATCGCATTTGTCTGCTTTGAATGATGTAATGGATGCAGTTTACAGAACCGCGATAGCTGTTCTTGATGCAGAGCTATTGATTTCTAGATTTCGTGCTTCTATTTTTATCCAACTTTCGAATTTGTGAAAATTACTTTTCAAATAGGACCCTAAATCGAAATTCCGCTTCTAACAGTCGGTAAAATTTTACTTTCTTAAATGCAACAAATTCCATTAAGATGATAAGATCGGTCCAGGGGTTATCTCAGAAAAGCGTTGCCACGTTTTACGTGTATTTGAATAGGCCGCGTCGGAGTTGGGCCCGAGCTAAAGCTTCCTCTTAAGGCGCGGACTCGCAGTTAAGTGCCCGTCGCAGTTTCGCCTAAAAGAAGAAGCATCGATTGTGATAACAAATTAGTAGACAACAATACGAACTAAGGATAATAGTTTTGTCGGCCGTATAAACTTAACATTCGCTCACAACTAAATTAACAAGCACGGTGTGACGCGTGCACAGCTAAACATTAACACATCTAGTTCGATTACCGCGGAAACGAGCTTTCAAAACGCTAGGGTTAGGAGTCACGGCTAGAGCAGCGAGCGATTGACCTTCGTGCCGTCCCTCGCTTCCAGCGTCTCTCGCTTCGTGCAGTCTCTTGCTTTTTCCACGTCGCGGATCGCTTTCAACTTTAAAGACACGGTGCCCGCACGGCCGCCACTGGTTAACCCCCCCCCGTACCTCGCGCGCGACAGAAGCTCCCTTTCGTCCCACCTTCCTCCCTCGCGTGCACGAGCTTGAGCCGAAATCGTCGGCTTTCACTCATACACACGGCGTATACGACGGGCGGCGACGATGTTACCGTGTTTAGACTTCATACGGAACCTAACAGTGACGTCCACGACGACGTCCATGACCAAGTCCGCAGCAAAAATGCGCCTAGAGTGTCCATATAATTGCTATCGCCATAAAAGAGTTGCCGAATAGAACGCGTTTTCCTCCGCACAACCACTTTCTCTCGGAGCGAGATGACGCCGTCTCAGACCCGTCTGCACACTACCCCTCACACTTTCCCTTGCGTCATGCACAGCGTACACCGCTCGCAGTGATCGTACATGCAATCTCATAATGACATTGTCGATGTTGAATTTTCGCCTGTAGAGTCATTATTGCTATCTCAATCAATGGGAAAGACGTGAAGCACTAGCGTACACAGTTTTGAACATATCATGGAATAAATGCAACAAGGAAGGCTATGAAGGAATTCAATGCGAACTGAAGCCATTGTAGCGCAAATACACGAGGAAAAAATAGCAAGGACAGGACACCGGCGCTAGCGCCCGCGACGTGCGTATCAACCAACTCGCCCCCCAAAAAAGCTTTACTGAATTCAATACATACCTCTAAATGCCGTATGAAGTTGCTTGTATTCGTCCTGCTGCTGGATTTGTTCTGCTTACAATGTTTGCACCTGTAGACAAGCTTCTTTTCGTCTGGCGTGCTTCCGACATAGTCGTAGTGACTTTTCAGGTCTGCAGATACATGGTGACGCGGCGAGCAAACCAAATTGGCACTTTCTACTGTGCTCTCATCCGCCATTCTGCAAGTCCACTTGACGATGCGGGCGCGTTAAGAAGCTCTAGCGCACTCCAAGTACACAATTTTAACCGCCAAAGGCTGCTAAGGAGGCTCCATAGAATAAAGACCGCGACTCCTGAGAATCCAAAAATCGCTACATTTTATAGACGAAGAGTGAGAGGAGAGGGAGTAGTCTGCGCGTCCTTATTGGCGAAGTGAAGTCACGTGGTATCGTTCGCGCTTTTCTAACCAATGAGTGCATTAAGTAAAGGCGCTCGAGCGCGCTCTAGCAAGCAGAGTGCGCTCTTTTAAGCTTAACGGATAAAAAGCGACTTCCGGTGCGTGATTACGGAGTGCGCTCCACCCTGGAAACGGTGCGCGCGAGCGCGCGCCTGCTACCATGCATGCTACGGCTTCCTTAAAAATGACGTAAAGTTAAGCTCCCAAGGCGTCGCACTCGAGCGCACTCGAGCGTGCTCCTTTGGAGTTCGGAGCGCGCTAACATAACGCGCCCAATGCCTCCTTTAAGGATTGTTCCAAGTTACTTCCAACAAAAACAAGCTCGCTGGCGGCCGCGCACTGCCCGCTGACGTATTTACACTTGCATACTACATGGGCTGATCCCAAAGGCAGGTCAGCCTGCCGTACTTATACGAATACCGGTACTTGCTAGCATAAAGTGAATCAATGGTGAAATAATTGTTCATTGTGGGAATGAAAAAACGTACTAGTACGTTTTGCGTACTAGTACGTGCTAGTACGTGCAAACGTACTAGTACGCGTTTTTTTTATTGCTTTGGAAATGGCGGTTGCACAATCAAATTTTACGCCAACAGCACATGTACGACGTTTAAACGAGACGGTTATCACTACGAGTGCCTGATTGAAACAGTCAACTGAGACAAACTTTTACTGTTACGTACTAAAAAATATGACCACGTGCGAACGAGCAACTAAGTCGGCGCAAACATCTCTATCGTCACAGACAGCGGAGTCATAAATATATCAACACCATACTAGCATGCAACCGATCAAGTGTTTTACGTAATATAAGCAGGAGTCCAAGTCGCCAAAAAAGTTTCGTATTCCAAGAAACGTGCACGGCAGTTCGGCACGAACAATATATCAGCCTTAAAGATTTGAAATCGTCCCTTAAACGTAAGATGACATATTTGGTATCAAACGAAAGAAAACCTAAAAGCTCACGTCTGCCCTTGAAGGAAGCCGCAAATGTTATGTGTGTAATTACTGAACGTGCAATAGAATTTGTGTTGTGAACGTTAATCTTAGCACCAGCCTGGTTCGTCTGTCTCGGGGCGTGTGCTGTAATTTCATATAATTGTTCTCTGAATATTTCGAAAGGCGTAAAAGCCGACACCACATTTTTTTAGGAGCTGCAGTCACTTGTGTACGTAGTATCACATCATTCTGACAGACCTGGGCGTCGTCTACTTTCTCGTCCTGTTTCTCGCGCTGTTAGTGTGCTGTGAATCTGAATCAAGAAGCTTGAGTCAATATGCTGCAGTACGTAGCGCAGCCCCACGGCTAACATTCAAATACCTTATTAGGAGTACGTTCGTTTGTTTATTAACAAAATCGAACGCTAATATTTTGTATTCATAGTGGCAAGTGTAAAGTAAGAAGCTATCGAAACTATCCGCTTATAGCATACATGTGCTTCTACCTGCTTGAGCACATTATCTTAAAAGTGAGGTTGAAAACCCCAGATAACCAAAAACATATGCAACTTGAGCAGGTGCTATGGTTCTTTCCTGGAAATGAAAGCCTGCCTCCCAGTCTGTTAAGCTTCTCATGTACGTAACCTATATTAGACCAACGTTAGAGCATGCTAATTGGAGCCATTTTTATTATTTGACCAAAATAAGAAAGTGCAAGGAAAGCGTCAAAGTACAATCTAATCTGGTATTCCCGAACCGATTGTATTGGCAAAACTTTATGCCTCCCTGAATTACCTTCGTTAACCCAATGCTGAAAACAGGGGAAGCTCATTCCCTTTCTTGCTGTTAAAAAGCTGCTCGAATGTCAATCACAGACTACATATGTTCTGAGGGAAAGTGAGGGGCACTGACAATATCTCCAAGCTTTTGTATGAGCTTTCATATTGAACGAGAATGGAATAAAAATATTTACCTTTGCAAGCCTCAGAATCCAAACATTCTCAAATTTCTGAGGAGACCACATTATATTTTTAAGGTATAGACAATAAAAAGTGTGCCTAAGTAAAAGTACACGCTGAACACACTTAAGCGGTTGAGTGGCCAGCTGCGAATGCAAAAGCGTCCATAACTGACAGCTCGATGTAATTCCTAGCTTCCACGTGTGTTTCTCTTAGAGCCCACGTACCTAGCAAGGGGGATGGTTATGCATGGTCCCATTGCAGCGTTGGCCTGTGCTTTTTCTTTCTTTTTTTTTGCAATAGGTGGTGGCCAACTGATTCCGTCTGTTTGCGTATTTAGTATTTGTGTGCATCTTATGTGCATGTGTTTGTATCATGTTCTGATTGTTGTACTTGCAGTGAGGAGGAGGAACAAACTTTTATTTAAACCAGCAGTTTAGTTGGCGGGGCCTAGGTGACAGTCATTTCTTCAACTTTGTGTTGAAATATACAAAATCTGGCCACCCAGTAACGGCCAAGATAGCCAGCAGAATTGGCAAAAAATATGATGCAGATCCAACGCACTTACTTGAATCGACATGAGGCGAAGCTTTCAGGCAATTGTCAATTAAACTCTATAAAACTAACTGCAATGTGTACAGTTGTCCTTATTTCATCCGATGCAACACGTACTCATATGCAATGTTTGCTTATGCACTGCACAGGTCAGATAATGTAATATACAGGGTGTTTCAGCGAACACTTTCAAAATTTATTTAAGGTTGCCTGTGGCAGATAGCCCAATTCTAGTTAATGAGCTGGCCTAATCGAAGAGGCGGACATTACTTGCAGAAACATTGGAATGCATAATCCCCTAATTAACAAAAATGTACTAATTAGGTTTTTAACTAATTACCTGATGGCCCACATTGCAATTTACAAATTGTAGCCGTAGAGTTCGCAAGGCGGATGTACTTAGAATTAATTCTCAGGATTACACCAGTTTCGAGATAATAATTCCCGAACTTTGTGGAAAAATGCATTGGCGTTCCAGTTAATTTTGTGCTTCAATGCAAAAAGCGACGTTTTGTTAAGAACCTAACTGGAACGCCAATGCATTTCTTCGCAAAGTTCGGGAATTATCTCGAAACTGGTGTCGTCCCGAGAATTCGTTCCAAGTGGATCCGCTTTGCGAACTCCGCGGCTACAATTTGTAAATTGCAATATGGGCCATCAGGTAATTAGTTAAAAACCTAATTAGTGAATTTGTGTTAATTATTCCATTATGCATTTCAATTTCTTGTGCAAGTAATGTCCGCCTCTTCGAGTAGACCAGCTCATGAACTAGAATTGTGCTATCTGCCACAGGCAACCTTTAAGAATTTTTGAGTGTTCGCTGAAGCACCCGGTATACATAACTCGGTGAACTCACTCAAACACGGCCTCACTAAGACATCGAACCATGAGTCTGCGTTCGTGTAAGCCTGGCTGAGTAGAATTTTGGTACAAGTAAAAATATGAGTAAGAGCAAGCTCCGTTGAGTCACGTGGTAGTCAGGACAAGCTCAGATGAGTAGAATTTTGACGAATATGAGTCGAAGCAAGATCAGCTAAGTAATGATGGGATATGGTTACACGAGTTTATGCAGTAATACATGTAATTGCAGACTCATTAGCAACATTGCCACCATCTTGATGGGCAAGGCCTACGCCTCGTGATGCGTCTGCACACTTTATGAGCTGTGGAGATGCAAGAACCACCCGCACTTGAAAAGGTGCTATCATTCACAGGAACGAATGCAACCGGCTGACTTCACTGCACAATTTTGATCTGCTTTTTGTTTAATGTGTTGTCTACTGCTTATAAAAAAAAAGGTGTTTGCCTGCTTTTTGCATTATTGCATGTGTTTTAGAGGAAGTAGAGACAGAGAAGCAAGGAAAAGCAAGGACGTTTATGGCGAAGTAGTTTCTTAGAATACTGCGATATGTCACGACCACCGTAAACAAAGGCAATTCGATGCACTGAAGTAAGCGAAATATGCAATTACCTTTTAATGTGAGGGTGAATACAGGTGCTGTAAGGATACAAAGTCTGCAACACATTGAGGCTTATTGGTTTTTGTGCGGGAGAAAAAATGATACATCAGAAAAATGGGGAAGAAAACTGTTTAAATAATGCTTCGAAAACAAATGGACAGTGCTGTTTATTCCCAGTCAAAGCGTTAAATATGCTATTGTAGAACATTCATTACGATATATAGTTTACACGTTCGCTTTACGAGCTTGATAAGCAGTCGCGTCTCACAGCGGAAGTAACAGAACCTTGAAATGACATAATTCATTGGGGAAAATGCGCATGAAAGCCCAAACAAACCGACTGCAACTTAATGGTCGGACCATTTGACCGCATCACTTGTCCGTAGTTGCATATTCTTTAAATTGTTCCATCCGTAAAAGCATACCGCGCTACATACAACTGTGGCGTTTTGGTATATCGTGAGTAGCTTGTACAAGCAGAAAATTGGGACGACATCCGAAGGCTATGTCTTCCCGTGAGGGACACCTCGAAGTATTTACCAACTCGCAGCGCGTGTGAATAACGGAAAAGCACGCAAAAGTACGCACTATCAGCACCCAAAGCCAACGTAAAAAAGGGTCGCGTGATTAGCAACGTAGCGTGTCAACAAACGCATAGAAATCACAGAACCGAATCTGACCTACCAGTTTTTATCTGCACTGTTCGCGTGTCGGTGCTAATGGTACGTACGGATTGCGCAATCCACGGCTCCACTCAATTATTTGCACTGTTCGAGGCTTGTTGAGCCAACATTTATAGACAAAAAGGTATACCTGTAAACGTTGTGTTGAGGGACCAACGCTATTTTCCAAAACAGACCGCGAAATAGCTCTCGGCGAAATTTCGACGGAAAATCGCAGCGAATGGTGACGTTGCGACACTGCGGCTGCGATTTTCGTCGCATGCGGCGGTAATCGCACTTCGGGTGGAATGAAAATCGCATCATGTGAAACAGCCTTTATACGGAACCTCACGGCGACGACGACTGCAGGATTGCGCTTGGAGTGTCCATATGATTGCTATTGCAATAATAAAGAACCTTGTATACCCTTCACAGAGATCGCATTCCGACACACCCCCAACATTAATTAACCTTTGGCAGTTTAGGAGTGTACCATTTCGAAAGCACATTCGATGGCAGATACGGCGAGATTTCGAACTTTTCGGTACACAGCGAATCGAAGTTCCTGTGCGAGAGGCGCGGTGACAGGAAAACACCTTTGGCGTCTAGAAAACATTCGCTGGAAGCCCAGAAGAGTGGTACTTGGTCTGTGACTCTGTTAACCCCCGTTTAGCGACCGAAACGGTGGTCTCCGCGGCGCGGGGTGTAGGAAAGCGGCGTCATGGCGCCCAGGACTCAAGCACACTGACATATCTTCGACAGAGACTGCAAGCTGTTGTGACGCAACATAGCATTCACTTATGGCCCAAAAAACAGTTATTGAATCTTTCCAGAAGTTGAAGGCAAGAGAATTGCTTTTTGTTCCTGGAATGGCTGGCATTAAGTCAAAATTAAAATTAAATTAATTATGGGGTTTTACGTGCCAAAACCAGTTCTGATTATGAGGCACGCCGTAGTGGGGGACTCCGGAAATTTTGACCACCTGGGGTTCTTTAACGTGCACCTAAATCTAAGTACACGGGTGTTTTCGCATTTCGCCCCCATCGAAATGCGGTGGCATTAAGTCGTGAGTTATGTTGCAGTGCAAGTGGACCCTTAACACTTAACTGCAGTTGTGCTTGTCGGGAACAATCATACTTCGGATGAGCAGCTTCGTCGGCAGTAACCCCGTGGCAACAGTACCGTCAGCCTTCTTCCTCGACATTTTTGTCGAACATGCCCAATTGCACTGTAAAAGTACTCGTAACCGACACAGGGCAGCATCGCTTGGTGGTCCGGTTATATTTAAAAATATTTTTCTATTTGAATTAGCTTGCGCTGCTGATTAAATCAGAACGGTTAGATAATCAAATAATCGATTGCTTTTTAAGGAGAATTGGCGATCACGTCCTTATACCTTTATTAAGCAGAGTGATGTAAAAATGGCATTTAAAAGGATTTTAAAATTTTGCCATTTATGGTGCATGAATTACACATGATTCAGCAAACTTCTGAAATATAATAATAATTTTCGGGGTATTAATTGCCAAAACTCCTATATGATTAAGAGGAACGCCGCAGTGGCGGTCTCCGGATTAAAATCACCTGGGGTCCTGGCATTCTGTCCCCATCGAAATGTGGCCACCACGGCCGGGGATCGAACCCGTGTACTTGACCCTAGCAATGCTACTTTTCAAATGTAATGGCGCTTGGCAGAACCTTAAGAATAGTCTCAGATAGGACAAACACAAAAGCCAATAGCCAGTGGATTTTATTATGCTCAGTTTACTGTTGTAAATTCTCAGATTATAGGAATTCTGGGCTGTTCACCATGTTTGTGATATTTCCCCCCAAAACTGATTCGGTAGCAAAGTGAAATAAAATCTGCAAAATGTTCCAATTCACTAGTTTCTTCAGGGCTGAAAAGAACTAAGCACTGAGACATATCTGTTCATACTAAACTCCTCGCGGCCCCGCTTCCTCTCGTCACTTGACACTCGCCCTCCCAGTTTCGGCGCTATGCTCGGGAGGCGTGAAGCCTCTTCCAGAGTTAGGCGAGTACAGACATTAAATAATACCTTCTGCTATTTGCGCATGGGTTTTCACCGTACTTTATATTGTTTAATACTTTAGAAACAGTGAGAGAGCGCTGTTAACCTGCCCGGAGCAAGTGATTTTAGTGCATTAGAGCAAAATATCAGCGTTTTTTCTTTTGTCGCATTGTGTTGGCTGTCTGCTGCCTGTCAGAAGTGTTTTGAAGCCAGGTCGCTTTCAGTTTATACAGTTGTGTCGTGTTCTCGGCATTTATTGTGCGAATGGTTTTTCCGAAGAATCCTTCTCGTTGTTAGGCGGGCCAAGGGTGAAAAAATATTTTATTTCCTGCAGAGAAAAGACCGCGGATTAACGCGCTCAAGCGGACGAACGGAAGTTGCGTAGCGCTTAGATGATTATTATTATTTTTCAAGAATACTGCCGATCTCTGAAGAGATAGTTGCAGGGAGGGCGTTGCAATCAATTTATGCAATTGAAGAGAAGACACTATACCACCAGCAGAATTAAGGCATGAAATTATTACTAGCAATAAGCTTGGTATGAGTAAAAAATAGAAATCACGCAAAATTCAATGACAGCATGCGCCATGATGCGATCGGATTATTCAACCAAAATCGCGATTCAGTTAAAAAAAATTGTTCTCAGAAACTAACTACTCATCATGTGCATTTATTTCCACCATAGCTAATATTACGCTTCGCTTGTGTCGAAACCGTTGTGGGAGCGCAAAGCGCCGAGATAAAATCACGTACGCGAAGACCTTTGCAGATGGCAGGCGCCAAAGGGCCGGGAGACGTCCTCTGCTTTAGGGAGGCGCCGACGAGTCGGCGAGACATGATCGTTGGAAGTGAAGTCACGTACGCGAGATGTGTGTGTGCGTGCGTGCGTGTACCAGAGGCGCCTACTCTTCCTTGGGCACGGCCGGGCTCGACTGGCGCGCTCGCTTGCTTCTTACGGCCTTCGCATCGGGGCTAGTTCATGCCTATCGCCGCTGCTTGGAGGGGGGCGCTGCGACCCCACCCTCTTGCTCAGCTGCTCCCAGCCGATCTGTGCAGGCGCACAAAGCTGGAAGATTGGGTCGGGCGCGCTTCTTACCTCACCGTGCATTCAAGAACAAGTCGCCTATTTGTAGAGGACTCGTAAATGGTTCATCTAGGCTTCTTATAAATGCATGCAGTGTAACTGTATTAATACATCAAGCTTCTTTAAATTCACTGGGGATGCATGCGCCGGGAGAACAGCTCTCCGCCATCAAATGCATTTTGAGGAAAGAAAATAAATATTTATTGCTCGTATGGCACTTGCAATGGTTGCCATACTTTCAGGCGAAAACTCTTGCGGGCACAGTAGCTCACAAATGTGTCTTATTCACAATTACAATCTGAAGGGTTTCCTTGGCGGCTTATGTACATATAGGCCGAAGGCTTGTCGTTTTCTTCAGTCAGTTGGTTTGACTAATTTACAAGGAGTATTCTCAGAAACTTCTCGGCAATTAGATTGGCGGATCGTATCGCATGACTGTCGTCAACACCTTCAGGGCAGCTCAAGATGGGAGCGCGTTGTAAATAGGGCTGCACTGCTCTTTCGAGTACTTCTAGTTCATTCCTGCGTGGCAGGTGTTCGGAGGCTTTATCGAAAAATGTCACAGTTTCGCCCTAAGGGCGAAGCAATGAATGCGATAGCAACACAGCAATGTCATACGAAGTAAGGTGAGCGGCTTTGGTAGCAACAACACGCAGAACTGTTGTCGACGCCATCGGCGTTTTGCCCGCGTTAGCTCAAAATGCGTGCGGCGTTGGTGACTGTTGCTGGAGCCTCTGATATAAATAGGCACTTGGTGCCGCAGCTAAACGTCGCCTCCCTTCCCTCCCCCACGGCCTCTCGCGCGTCTGAAGAAGGCGCGTTTGCTCTACATATATGGTGATTGTAAAGGAGAAAAGAGACGCCTACTTCTGCAGCCCTTAAGCGAGCACGGCGCAGAACGCGCGTTTGTTCTCCGCCGCGCGTTCACTCCCCGTGAAAGACGCGCCCCTCGCGCCCTTTCACTCGCACATACAGCGTTCGGCGCGCGGCGACGATTTCATCTCCAAATGACGTCATACGGAACCTCACGGCGACGCCGACGGCAGAAATCTGCTTTTGAGTGTCCATATAATTGCTATCGCAATAAAAAAAATGTCACAGTTTCGCCCTAAGGGCGAAGCAATGAATGCGATAGCAACACAGCAATGTCATACGAAGTAAGGTGAGCGGCTTTGGTAGCAATATGAATTGTAGTAAACATGAGCTGATTAAGTAAGCAGGTGTGCTGCGGCGTAAGTAGACCGACATGAAGAGAGACTCGATGACCACGAGAAGGCGCGTGTGAAACGGTGGTGTTGATGAGAAGCGCTTCCCGTGGGCAACGCGTGCGAAGGGACACACCTGTAGCGCTGCACTGCCGATACGGGCAGCATTGCATGTGTAGCGTGCGTTGGAAAATGTGGCCCGACTATTACTAACTGAATGAACAAGCATGGTGTTAGCGCGCACAAACATGAATAGACCACACTGAATGACTGCAGACAACGACTGTCAAAACGCTGGCAGCAAGCGCATATATACGCCGCAGCGGCGAAGGTACGTGCGGCCTATCGCTTCAACGGAAACTGAGCGGCGAATGTACGGCGCATAAATGTCAGAGCCGTGGGGAGATAAGAGACGGTGCGGGTGAGACGAGCGCGGTTGTTGGCAGTGTAGAAGTGCGCCCCCCCCCCCTCCCCAGCTCCCTCCGGCGCTGGCTTCCCGCTTTCTTGCTTGCGCGTGGGAGATTAAGTGCGTTCGCTCTCCGTGGTAGTGCGCGTCCCCGCACGCTTCCGCTGGGGCATTCGGCGCGCGGTGAAGATTTTATCTATACGGAACCTCACGGCGACGACGACGCCGACGGCAGAAATCCGGTTGAAGTGTCCATATAATTGCTATCGCAATAAAAACGCTATTATTTATTTATTTTTAGTTTATAAATACTGCAATCACCATGCGGTGATTTTAGCAGGGTGGTACAAGCATAACGAATACATTGTTATGTACAGAAAATGCACACGGTAATAAAGAAAACTGTTATTTGAATAAATACAAAGCGTACAGGTTGGGCACACGCAACGTTACTCTAAAGAAGTAAAACACTGTCACTGCAAACATGGCACAAACAAAATAATGTCACTGTAAACATGATAAAAAAGAAGTTAATGTTGACGCAGAGACGACGTCATTTTTTTTAGCTGGTTCCAGTCCACTACTGTGCGCGTAAAAAAAGAATACTTAAAAGAGTTGCTGCGTGAGGAATAAGGAGTTATAGTGAAATTATGTATTTGCCGAGTAGCGCATCCGGAGGAGAAGGCTATGATCTTTGTTATGTCCATCTTATAATTCCCCTTTATTAGTTGATGCTATCTTGTCCAAAAGCGCTAGAAACTCGGGCTTGAAACTCATTGCTTGAGAACTGGTGAAAAGAAACACCGGGTGTTTTCCCGGAACGCGACTTGCAATACGGAAGACAGCAATACACCATCACACAGCAGTTATATGCCGATCTGCAATGAACGGCGCCAAGTCTTGGCTGTGGCCGCGCGTACTAAAGGCTGTACGACCGTCTTCAGGATGGATGGATGGATGAAGAACTTTATTAGTGTCCTTCTGGGCGCGGAGCCCACAAATTACTTCATACTGAACGACACTGACAGAGCACCGAATAAAATGCGCGGGAAAACGATCGTGCGAACGCGAAGGCAAGCGCATGTACGTCACAGCGAGCCGTTGCGATTGCTTGGTGCCGGTGCTGAGTTCGAGGCACAGTGCGCGCGGATGCTTCGCGGACGCTTCTACTTGCTAGACAGTGTTCAGCCGCATGACTGACAAGCTATCAAGTGCATCGTGTCGACATGACGGGCTGTTGTGTTCCCAAGTGCACCGGATCGACGCGTAAAGGACTGCGTTGTTTTCGCTTCCCCCGGGACCCAGAGCGACGGAAGAGATGGGAAGCCCAAGTAAAGCGCGATCACTGGAAGGCAACGGATAACTCCTGCATTTGCGAGGTAAGTGTCAAGAATGTTTAGACTACCGCACCGTGTTTTTCATTTAAATAAGAAAGTATTCTCTGATCCTCGCTCACGTACCTACGTTCGCTCACGAACTAAGTAAGCACTGCACCGATGCTGTCTGAGTAGCGTATGGTTTGCGAGCGCGCGTCTGTTAAAGTCACAGCCCTACATCATCATGGACTATAGGTTCGAAGTGAAAAACATTGCTAATCTGTATTTGACTGTCTTAGTTCATTTACAGTTTTTGTACGTGATATGTATACAGTGTTGTTTATTTTTTCAATGTAGTTATCAGTGTTCTAATGGTTATTTATGAAATGTTCTGTACTCGCTATCGATGTGTTTGGCTGATGCGACGTATTCGATGGTAGCTGATGTATGTATTCTGGCTGGATATCTTGATTAATATTACCCGCGGTTGCGTTTCCTTGTTAGCATTCTTGTTTTCGATTTATATTGTGTGTAATAAGGTTGATGTACTCACTTGAACCCCCCCCCCCCCCATGTAATGAATAAATAAAAAAAAAACTCTCTCTATCCCGAATTGTGTGTCGAGCCTACCTTGCGAATTAATTTTTTTTTATCTCGTCTTTCAACATAACCTTCAGGCGCCACACAGTACATATAATTTTTCATGTACATATCTCTTTCATGATTGATTGTACTAGACATTAAAGGAAATGTATTTTGTGCATCGTTTGATTTCTTGTGTGTACTACGCAAGATTGACACAGACAAGTTAGGTTACATTTTTCTCTACAGCACTAACTGAACCTTATTTTCACATCGCAGTTATTTTTACACCAGCTTAATCCTGTCAGCACACAGTTTTGTGGGCAAAAAAACGCAAAAATTGCGCGTAGATATCGTCAAATAATTGCAACGAACGCGAAGAGCACGCGCAACGCAAGGGAAACTAACCGCCGTGCGCGAGTGGCTGGCTACGGTAAAGGAGGCGTGACGTGTAAACCAAAATACAACAGCGAAAAAGAAACACTTCCACACACAGGGGGTCGCAAACCTTATATACCAAGCATCGAAGCGCAAAAAAAAATAGTGCGTATTTTAAACATACACACGGCATATTAAATGTGATTGAATTAGGCAACTTGGGGCATGTTCCCGGCGCCATACATTTACGTCTTCGACCTTCGACGAGGTTAACGGCTATTGGTTATAAAGATATGAAAATGGGACACCGATAAAAAAATCCTCATCATGGCAAAGCAGGGTCAGAGTCGCAGCGCCCCTACCGCCGACGGGTGGCGAAACTCTCCCATTGTTTCCCCGACGGGTGAGAAGGCCGTAAGCGAGCGCGCGCGCCAATCGAGCCCAATTGGCGCTGAGCCGTGCTCCCTCATGGGCTGCAGAAGATAGCGCCAACCTTTCCCTTTCCCTCAAGAACCACTTATCATCAGTCGAGCCCGGCCGTGCCTTGGGACGCTCACCCCTTCTCGCCGTCTGCACGCGACAGGTTGGCGCCGGGTGTTTGCAGTTCACGGTTGTGCCCATTTATGGTCCGATCTTGCGCCTGCGTTCCTGATTGGACCAGACCGGGCTTCTTCAATTTTCCACTTCTGGCTACCCGTGGGCTGCCACAGTACATTCTAGCCACTGTAGCCACAGCCAGCCAGAGCGCCTTCGTTTATCTCGGGTTGCTCCGCCCACCGCGTGACGCACTTCCGCCGCGCGTTCGTTTTACTCGGGCTGGAAGCTTCTGGCTACCTGCGGGCTGCCACGATTTTGTTCTGGCAGCTCTCTGGTTTGTTCCAACAAAAAGAGGCGATGAGTGCTCGCCGCCATCTTTGCGGGGACTAGACGGATTGCAACGCGGGCGCTTCAGGAGTTTTACCTCGCTCAGCTTGCGTCGAAGGCTAGCGCGCGCCGCCCCCGGTCGGTGTGCTTTTGGACTCGCCTACTTGTCGGAGCGATTCCTGATCTCGGCGCTGTGCGTGGATCGCTGATTGCATTACTTCTAGCGGTATCTTACTAGGATTCTAACCCACCGTTCCGCCCTGCGAGGTGGTGCCGTATACGAGCGGCGGCGAACTATTTAAAGCTTTCTTTTTTTTTGTGTCCCGTGAATGCTTCTCGGATGTGAACAGCGCGCGGCGCTCTCGATCATGCTTGCATGGTATCTTCATCGTGTTCCGCGCAAGTTCTCGACGCTCATTCCCGCACAGGGGACGCTGCGGAGCGTTCGGAGCGAGCGGACGTACTTCGCGTCGGGTCCGTCGATGAGGCCAATTTTGGGAGGACCATTCGACCCCAGCCCGTCCAAAACGGTACGATCGGTTTCGGCTTGACACCCGGAGCACGATGAGCCCAAATTTTGGTGAGTCCGCCCATTTTTGCGGATTTTACGCCTGTTTTGCGCCGGACAAAGTGGCGAGCCAGCTAGGCCTAACCGGCCAGCTAGGCTTAGCGACGACTTCGGCCGCATCGGACCGCGCCGGTGGCCCCGCTTCGTGCGAAATGTCGGCGTCGGGTCACTCAGCCATGGATACGAGTCCGGCCCGGGACCAGCAGCCCACTTTGGACCGCAGCTCGGGACGCATGGTGGTTGCCGTCCCCGGAACGCCGATCGACGAGACCCCAGAAAACATCGCAGGTTGGGTGGTCGCCACTCAGCGAGGCAAGAAGGCCACTCTGAACAACGCCGAGACTCCGCAGCAAGTTTCGGCACCCCAGCCCGGTAAGAAGGCTGCCCAGCCAACCCGTGCCCAGATTATCAAGAAAGTCAACGCGAACTTCGCGAAGACGGCACGCATGCCTCACGTGCCACGTGGCGAATGCAAGGTGATAGTCAGGCCCCGCGGGGGACTGCTGGTGGGCAAGATTATGATGCCGGAGCTCGTGCAGGCGATTGCGGGTGCGGCGAGAATAAGTCTCGAAGACATACAGAGGGACACGATCTGTCCAAACGTTGCACAAAACATTATCGTGATCAGCACGCCGGAAGGCGAGAGAGTCAGCCGCTACGCGGCCATCCATGCACTCATGATTGGAAATCAAGCATACGAAGTGTGCGCTTACGCGGCGGCACCCGAAAATACGGTGAAGGGCGTAATCGGAGGCATCCCGCTCAGCGAAACGCCTGAAATGATCCGAGCGAAAGTTGTAAATATCTACAACGGTACCGCGCTCGAAGCGCACCGGATCGGAAACTCGCACGCAGTGATCGTGCTCTTTAAGGGGGACAAAATCCCGTCCTACGTTAAATACTGCGGCGCGCTATTAAGGTGTCGGCTATACCGCCAACACAAAGAAGTGTGCAGAACATGCGGGCAGGTCGGCCACCGGAGAGACGTGTGCCCCCGACCGAATGTGGTGGTTTGTTTCGCCTGTGGGAAGGCAAACCCCGGCGAAAATCACGAGCAGGATTGCAAACCTCGCTGCAAACTGTGCGGAGGCTCGCATCCCACCGGCACGGGAAACTGTGCGAACAAGTTCAAGACGCCATTCTTGCTTCGGAAGCGCGAACACGAGCGCAAGATGGCGGCGGAAAAGGCGGGAAAGTCTGGCCAGAGCAAGGCCAGATTTTCTAGTAAAGACGAATTCCCCGACCTCTCCCCGAGCAAACAAGAGGGGCGGCGCAAGAGCCGCAGCAAGAGCCGAGGGCGGTCCCCAAGCCGCGGACGCTCGGAGAGTCGCGATAGGCGGAGCAGTCCCTCACGTGACGGCCGGAAGTTGTGGTCAGATATCGCCAGAGGCGGAGCCAAGGGCGAAAAAGACACGAAGGAGCGCCAGCGCTCGCGCACGCCGGCGAGAAAGCCGCAGAACAACTCGCTTGCATCCAAAATGATGCAGCTCGAGAGCACGATTAAGCTGTTGCAGGAGACGGTGAAGCGACAACAGGAGACTATGAAACAGCAGAAGTAGCTGATTGCAAGATTCACTTCGCAACAGCACGGAAACCAATCAGATACGCCATGGAGTGTGGGAACGGCGCAGCAGACGGCATCGTTCACCCCGCTGGGGACGCCGGTCATGCCACCGCCACCACCGTCGCCGCAATCGTTGGAACAAGGCAAGACCCCTTGCCAGAAGAAGGCCCGCCGTAGCTCGGTGATTGAGTCGGACGAGGACGAACACCTGAACATGAACACCGGGGACGACGAGACCGAATCCATCTCATCGATCTCGACACTTCACTCTAGGGACACGGATACCCAAGGCGGCCTTAACTACGGGGCCCGGTTCAAACACATCAACGCGCGCCTAAACAGGCAAGACAAGTGCACAAAAGAGATCTCACAGAAGGTCGACAACGTGGCGTCAGCCATGAAGAATTTCAAAAACGACGTCAAGGCAAACTTTGCAAAGCTCGAAGCCCGAGAGGAGGCCCGCATCAACACGGGCTTCGAGGAAATGAAACATTTCATGGTCCAACTACTGCAGGAGGAGATGGGGAAACTCGGCCACGGCAGCCGCACGTCGCCCGGAGCCTCGCCCAGCCATGGATAAGGCCACCAACAACGCCAAGCTCAGAGTGTGGCACTGGAACGCCAACGGCCTCCGGTGCCGCAAGGCCCTACTACAACAACAAGTACAATCCATGGCCGCGCCTCCTGACGTGATCATGATTCAAGAGACACATATGGAAGAGACCCCGAAACTCCCGGGTTACCACGTTCACGCATCACCCCCCAGCGCGCGCACCAGCAACACGGGCGCGGCACAGGGAGTCTGCACCTTTGTACGCAAGGGCATCACCCTCATCAAGCTCGACCGCTTCCTCGATGGCAACACGGCCCTGGAGTTGTGCGCGACCGAAGTCGTGGTCGGTAAGAAGACGCAAGAGTCCGTTTGTCTGATGAACGCCTACAGCAACCCGCAGCACCGCAGCCAGCGGTTCCGGACGCTGTTCCAGAAAGCCAGGCGAAAAGCCGTCGACATGCCGATCATCGTGGCGGGTGACCAACTCGTCCCACAGGGAACTGGGCTACCCCCGCACGACTGCCAAAGGACGGAGCCTACTGGACGAGGCTGAAGTGGCCGAATTTGAGCTGCTCTCGGACCCGCAGCGGCCGTCACGAATTGGCACTTCAGCAACCAGGGACACCACCCCCGACCTCGCCTTCGTGCACCTCCCGTATGACAGACCGGTGAGCTGGCGCAACACGGGGCTCAACTTCGGAAGTGACCATTACATAATAGAAGTGGAATTGCCGCTGCGGGTCCGGAGCAAGCAGGCCCCGACTCGCAAGCACAAGCTGACGGATTGGAACGCCTTCCGCCGGCAGGAGATTGCGCCCACCATTGAGGACCTCGAAAAGTGGACGCGCAGCCTGGTAGACGCGGTGGCGCGTGTGAGCACGGAAGTGGAGACGGACGAATCGATCCCCACTATGGACCCTCGACTGGCCCACCTGATCTAGGCACGACAATCACTGCAACGCCGATGGAAGCGCATGCGGCACAACAGAACACTGCGGAAGCGCATCGCCCACCTCGGCCGCGAAATCGAAAAATACAGCACGCAGATCTGCGTGGAGCAGTGGCATGCCATCTGTAACGAAGCCGACGGGCAGCTGCACGCCAGCCGTACGTGGAAGCTGCTCCGCCACTTACGTGACGAGACGCAGAGCAAATCGTTCCAGCAACACAGACTGGCGCAGATCCTGCACGCGGCAATCAAAGAACACGGCGAGGACGAAGTGGGCAAACGCCTCATCGATCAATATCTCCCGGCCACCGCACAAGTCCGCCACCCGGACTACGAAGGCACAGACAACCCCGCGCTCGACGCGGATATAGAAGAATGGGAGGTCCGCCGAGCGGTGCAAGAGCTGAACTGCAAGTCGGCAGCCGGCCAGGACCTGATCCACAATAAGACCCTACGAAACCTTGGCGACGTGGCCATCACGGCCCTTACGAATTTCTACAACGACTGTTGGCGCTCCGGCACGCTGCCCAAGCAGTGGCGGACCGCCCGAACGATATTGATCCCTAAACCAACAAGCCACCCAGCATTGAGAATCTCCGCCCGATCTCCCTGACGTCATGCGCGGGCAAGGTGCTGGAGCACGTGCTAAACAACCGTTGGCAGAGTTACATGGAAGAGCACGACGCGTACCCTGCGGCGATGCTGGGCTTTCGGGCCCGGCTGAGCACGCAGGACGCAATGCTACTGATCCAGCACGACCTGCTCGAGTCCCCCAGCAAGACCGACTGCAGGGCGATCCTAGGCCTCGACCTCAAAAGTGCCTTTGACAACGTGCTACACTCCGCAATCCTGGCACAGGTCGAGAGGCTCGGGCTGGGACGGCGAACGTACGATTACATCCGGGCCTTTCTCTCGAATCGGACGGCGTGCCTCCACGTCGGTCACCTGCAGCTGGAGGAGCGAAGGTTGGGCAGCGTCGGCACACCGCAAGGGGCCGTCATCTCCCCCTTTCTTTTTAATATAGTCATGATACCAGTGGCCGAGCGCCTTGCCCGATTGCCGCAGGTCCAGCACACAATATATGCAGATGACATCACATTGTGGATGACGGGAGGCACGACCGGCCACATAGAGGAGTCACTGCAAGAGGCAATCTGGCAGATAGAAGACTGCCTGCGGGGGACAGGCCTCCGATGCTCTCCGCAGAAGTCGGAGCTACTGGTATTGCCACCTCCTGGTCACTGGCGCAAGTCAACGGAGAAGGAGGCGGCTAACATCACGCTGAGGACCGAAGACGGCACCACCATCCCGCACGTCTGAGGAATCAGAGTACTCGGCATGCACTTCGACGCGGGAAACGGCAACCACACCGCTCTGAGCCGGCTGCTAACGAAGGTGGGAGTGGCGACCCGCCTGGTCAAGCAGATCTCCACCAAACGACATGGGATGCGAGAAACGAATCTCCTGCGACTGCTGCAGTCGTTCGTGACGAGCCACGTCTCGTACGTCGGCGCGTTCCACGGATGGCTGCGGCACGAGCGGGAGAAAATCAACGCTGCAATAAGGAAGGCCCACAAGACGGCGCTGGGCCTCCTCGCCAGTACGAGCAACGATGCCCTGGCCCGACTAGGAGTCCATAATACCCTGGAGGAGGTGAGCGAGGCCCAGCGCACGACGCAGCTGACTCGCCTCGCAACAACCAAAGCCGGTAGAGCGATCCTACAGAGGGTCGGCCTGCGCCCGCCAAGGGCCGAATCCTATTGGGAGGAAGCCCCGAAGCGGGAGGAGGTGAGCAAGCAAGTAGCAAGGCGCCTGGTGGTCCTGAGGCTCCCGCGCAACGTGCACCCGGACCGCAACAAGGAGCGAAGGGTGGCCAGGGCGAGAGCGCTGGCAGAAACATACGCCGGCGACGCAAAGGCGGTGTACGTGGACGCAGCCAAACACCAACGCAAGACGAAAACGTACGTGGCAGCGGTTGTCCGGGCCACGGACGGGAAAGTACTCAACGCCTGCAGCGTCTGAGCGACGTCTGCGGAGCAAGCGGAGGAAGCCGCCATCGCCCTGGCGCTGAGCGGCATACCGGAGGCGACCACGATCCTGAGCGACTCCCGCACGGCCATCGCCAACTTTGGCCGCGGGAGCGTCGGGACGCCGGCGGCGAGCCTGTTGCCGAGGACCAAGTCAACCACAACCCATCTACGATGGTTCCCGGCTCACGTCGGAGTCATCCCAGGAGGAGCGGCCAACCGCAACGAGGAGGCGGACGTCGTCGCGCGTGAGCTCGCGTACCGTGCGGCGCCCCCCCGCCCCTCGGAAGCGGACGAGGCTGACTTCCTGGACCCGGACCCGCTACTGGACTACGGAGGAATCCTCGCTTGGTACCGAGAGGGCCGCCGAGCGTTGCCTGGGCCTCACCCGAGACTAGGGCGACGTGAGGGGGTCCTCTTACGACAGCTACAGACTGGAACAGTACTCACGCCGGCCCTAGCCCGGCACGTGTGTCCCGGACTGTTTGAAAGTGCTACGTGCAGTGTGTGTGCGCGAGAACTGGCAACCTTAGCCCACGTGCTGTGGGGGTGTGACGCGTGTGCGGGGGGAACCGTGCGGGACTCTCTGCCACCGGACATGGAACACTACATCAGTTCGCCTGACCATCAGGCGCAACTCCAAGCCATCCAGCGGCTCGACGCGGCCCTGGCCCTGCAAAAGCGAACGGAGGCAACTCCTAGTAGCTAGCACCGGACCGGTCCGCGCTGAGGTCTAGTGAGATAGGGGGTTGATGGAACCCTACGTGGCCTGATCCACCCCTACATGCCGGATTAATGTCAATAAAGTCATTTTCTCTCTCTCTCTCTCCCTCACATTGCGGTGCCTTTTCGGTTCATGTAATTTTCTGATGGCATCCCTTTTCGCATTGCTCGCGTATTGACCCTTTTCTCGGAGCAGTTTGTTTTAGAGAAACGAGATGGCACTCACGGCGGAGCGCCATACCTCTCCTCAGCGACCGCGCACGAATACGAAACCATTAGCGCGTCTACCTTGCTTCTGTGCGATCAGCTGTCGGAAATGCAACTGAGTTTTCGCTAACACACTGTGCTCCAATCATGCTAGATTGAATCATGTGGATTGAAGACGTGTACAGCAGTTGGCTGCAAAAATAGTGACTGGCATGTTAAGGAATAGAATTAATCTTTGTGGCCAAGTTCGCGGACCACTGCTGCAACTGTCCGAACGTGTTACCGGCACTTCGTGATGTACGGCTTTCCTCAAGGATACAGAAATTTGCTCATCCGCCAGGCTTGTATCGCTAACCTTCAAAGAAAGGGCTTCATCCCCAGAACGCCGGTAAGAGTGTGTACCACTCGTTAACATCGACAAAGGAAGTAGCACCGCCGCCTGTCATAGTAAGTTTCGCGCACATTATCTATACACATCTGTCCCAAATGGCAGGAAAACTTACGCCCACTCTATCGCCGACGTATCAAGAATAAGTGAATGGGCGCACACTTGAAGATATGCGCACTGTATACGCACAATAAATGACGGACTACACCTATGGCGCACGAATGGTCGAAGCTGAATGTTTCGTGACGGTCCACAAGAGTGAGCGAGTCACGAGCTGTAATATATATTTCCTACAAGGTATTACAATGTACAAAATAGCTACGTTTCAAGCCTTGTGCGCAGCAAGAACAAATCTATCGGAACTGAGCACACCCGCGATCGATTAGGCAGAAAATGATCAGATAGTGGCCGCACCGAGTAACTTCACTGAGTCAGAAACTGGCAAGCCACTGCTTCAAAATATTTGCCGAATAAAGAACAAAGAGCAAAGCACACTAATCCTGACTGAATTCATAATCGGAAAGCTTGGATAGCTTGGAATACATATTTAGCCCCGCTTTTAGAACAAGCACCATATATGCTGCTTCCGCCGTTCGGGCATAGCTTAATCAGCTCCGAAAGCGCTTTTACATGTTCTCTGAAGCTGTGATCAAAGCTTCGTGTCGTCCACCTAGTCACCGTCTACGATATATCCGAAAACAGAGGTTTTCTCAGCCGCGCCGGCGTCATACACTTCCATTGTAAACAAGGAGGCAACGGAGGCAGTTGAGGCAAGCAATGTACGCGTCACCACGTGATGAAACATTGCCATGTTTCATCACGGCGCCCACGGTATCGCCGCAAAAAGGGTCAATATGCGGCGATATTCTTTTTTCTGCAGTTAGCGTAGGCATCGCAGCTAACCCGTGTTCGCTCCGTCTTTCTGTCGTATCTTGGGTGGCAGCTCGAAACCAATGCGTTCTCACTATATATATATATACATACATACAGGGTGTTTCAGCGAATGCTTTCAAAAATTCTTAAAGGTTGCCTGCGGCAGATAGCACAATTCCAGTTCATGAGCTGGTCTACTCGAAGAGGCGGACATTACTTCCCCAACAAATTGAAATGCATAATCGAATAATTAACAGAAATTAACTAATTAAATTTTAAACTAATTACCTGATGGCCCATATTGCAATTTAGAAATTGTAGCCGTGGAGTTCGCAAGGCGGATCCACTTGGAGAGAGAGAGAGAGAAATAACTTCATTTTGTCCAAAATGTGGTTAGAGGAGGGGGTAATGACTAGAAGCCTCCCCCGTCCCCCCTTTAGACGGCGGCCGGCAGCCCCTGAGCCGCGGCGGCGTCTTCAGCCATTTGGACTACTCTCGCTTGAACATCTGGGTCCGAGGTGAGCAACACGGCCTCCCATTGCTCCTTATTTCTGATTATTAAACTGGGTTGTTGTGGTTTTGAACAGTTATTGTTGGAACGAATTCTCGGGATGACACCAGTTTCGAGATATTAATTCCCGAACTTTGCGATGAAATGCATTGGCGTTCCAGTTAGGTTCTTAACAAAACGTCGCTTTTTGCATTGAAGCGCAAAATTAACTGGAACGCCAATGCATTTCTCCGCAAAGTTCGGGAATTTATATCTCGAAACCGTTGTCATCCTGAGAATTAATTCTAAGTGGATCCGCCTTGCGAACTCCACGGCTACAATTTGTAAATTGCAATATGGGCCATCAGGTAAATAGTTAAAAACTTAATTAGTGAATTTTTTAATTAGACGATTATGCATTTCAATTTTTTGTGCAAGTAATGTCCGCCTCTTCAAGTAGACCAGCTCATTAACTAGAATTGGGCTATCTGCCACAGGCAACCTTAAATAAATTTTGAAAGTTTTCGCTGAAACACCCCGTATATATATATGCCGTTGATGTTGAAGGAATGCACTGGTTGAGATGAGTAAAGACCACACGTACATTAGCTTTATTATTGCTCTAATGACCGGCCAATACTATTTTTCGTGTGAAGCTTTTCGCGGGTTACAGGCGGCGTGCATTTTCACGCGCCAGCCACAGCCCCAGCTTCCTCAGCACAGGAGCAGATTTAAGAGGAGCACCATCAGGCGAAACAAACTTTCTGAAATCGAATCCAAGCATGTACGAAATTTGCATATAAGACGTACCCGATATCTGGCTTTTTCGTGTCTTGTCAAATGATATCAAATGTCGCCGGTAGCCGACGTGATCGCTTTACGAGCAGGCATTCTCGAGCGAGCGATCACTTAGGTGCGATTTCACGTCTTGGAATCGGACGCGTCGCACGCCGTTTGTTGCGCTGTGCTAAGTGAGCTGCACAGTGCGCATCCTGTGCCGAGCCGCACGAAATCTCGCAAAAGTACTCCTGAATGCAACTATTTATTTCCAAGGTGGCAACGCAGACATGGGCCGACTACGCCGCGCGCGCGCCTCCCACGCCGATCGCTGCCATGCTGGTAGTATGTTTACGTTTCTCTCGCGGCCAGCGCTGTCCCGGCGTTCGATTTTGCAAACTTCGGGCAGCTCCGGGTTGCGTGTTTCTATTTGCGCCAAAGCCCAGTGTTCGACCGCTGGCGCCGCCATGCGCCGCTCGCACGTACCATTTTTCTAGGTGGTGTCTTTCGCCGAGGGCATGAACTCAAGCTTGTGGCTGTTGTTACGGTTGACGTACGACAGCCCGTGTAAAAGGATTAACCAGAGGTCTCCCCATCGGCTTGGTTGTCGCGGGCGGGACGCAGTAGTTGCTAATCCCGTTGTGTGCAGGTGCGGGGAGGAGATTAAGCCCGCCTTCTACGAAACGTTCTTCTGGAGCATCTGGAACGCAGTAGTTGCTGATCCCGTTGTGTGCAGGTGCGGGGAAACGAGTAAGCCCGCCTTCTACGAAACGTTCTTCCGGAGCGTCGGGACGTCGTAGTTGCTGATTCTTTTGTGTGCATGTACGTGGGAAGCGAATAGGCCCGCCTTCCACGAATAACGTCTTCAGGAGCTTCGGGTTGCCGCCAGCGGAGGCAAGCCCGGGAAACGTCGCCTAGGGGAGCTGTCCACCTTCCGCGAATGACGTTCTTCGGGTTGCCACCAGCGGGGACAAGCCAGGGAAACGTCACCTAGGCGAGAGGGAGATGCTGCCGCACCCCCCCCCCCCCAACTGGACTTGCCTGTCACGTGACTGGAGCGAAACCCCGCCTCATTGTTAGAGGGCCCACTTAAGCGGCCCCGCCATCTATTTTTTTCTGATATCTTCATTCTCTTCTTACAGTCCTTCAACATGAAATAAACCGTGCAAGTTTCGCACTTAAAATCGTCTCGCCCTGCCTGGTCGCCATGATCTACCGGACGCCTGCAGCCTGCCGGCAACGCTACGCTACCGTGAAGTACGCCGGTCGAGCCTGAAGGAAGCGGAGTCGCAACAACTGGTTGGCAGCGATGATATGCGCTACCCTGGAGGCCCCAACTTTGGATAATATCTAAGAGATCGTCTCCTCTTGGTCCTGGTGACAACTTCGGAAGGAAGGTGTCAGGATTCATGACTGCATATGGTGAGTGCACGGCTTTTCTTCACTGAGATATCACTAGGCTTTACGTATTTTTGGGAAGTACAGAGCAGTGATTTTCTTTAACCGTTGACGGAAGTTTGGAGTACGTCGAGGTTGTTATAGAGTGAAGAGTTAGCAGCACTAAGGGCAGCCATGAACCTGAAGGCACTAAAGAAGCCGGAATTGTTAAACTTGGCCAGAGAGTTGGGCCTCCAAATTCCCGAAGCGAAGAGAAAACCGGAGATCATTGAGGCTATCGAAGCGATCGGGGCAGACGACGATGAACTGAAAGAATGTTTAGAAAGCATTGAGCATAAGGAGGAAGAGCGCAAGCGCATAGAAGAAAAAGAAGAGCGCGAGCGGGCAGCGCGTGAGGCCAAAGAAGAGCGCGAACGTGTTGCACGCGACGCACTCGAAATGAAGCGCCTAGAAATTGAGTTGTTAAGGGCTCAAAATAATGAGAGACCTAGCACAGAGGCACGAGAAAGCGAGCGCAGAATGACAGACTTGATGGCATCCTACGCAGTAGGAGGGGACATAGGTCTTTTTCTAGTGCAGTTTGAGCGCGTGTGTGAGAAGCAAAAATTTGCCAGAAACACGTGGCCGCAACGCTTGCTTACGTTGCTGCCACGAGAGGTAGCTGATATCATAGCCCGCATGGGGAAAGAAGAAGCAGAGGACTTCGATAAAGTCAAGGCGAGTCTGCTTAAAAAGTATAGATTATCCGCAGACGCATTCAGGCGAAAATTCAGGGAGATCGAGAAGACCAAAAGTGAGTCATACTCAGATTTCGCATACACCTTGGAGGTAAACCTGAAAGAATGGCTCAGAGAAGCGGGTGCACTCGGCGACGCCGAAAAGACAATGCAGTGCGTTGCATTAGAACAGTTCTTCCGCCGGCTGCCGGAAAACATCAGATATTGGGTTCAGGATAGGCCAGGCGTCGACACTATCACGAGAGCGGCCGATCTCGCTGAGGAGTACGTAACTCGCCGTGCCCTTGAAGGCAAAGAAGCTCCTAAGGAGATGAATAAATACAGACCCGACAAGCCAGAGCGTTGGTCAAAGTCAAGTCAGTATAAATCAAAGGAAAGGTCAGAGTCGGTGAAAAATAGTGACGAGAACAGCAAAGGAAAGGAGGAGTCACCAGAACAGAAAGCAGAAAGGCAAAAGAAAAAAGCTTTCGAGGCAAAGAAACCAGTAGTTTGCTACAACTGCCAGCAAACGGGGCATATCTCTGTGGGGTGCAAAAATCCCAAACTAGTGTTGATGTCACTATGTAGAAACGAGGAGAATCTGAAGTTACTAGAACCGTACATTCGAGACCTCATGGTAAACGGGAAACCGTGTCGGGTGCTTCGCGACTCGGCAGCCACGATGGACGTGGTGCACCCGTCGTACGTGGAGGAAGGCCAGTTCACGGGAGAATGTGCTTGGATAAGGCAAGCCGTGGAGGCCTCCAGTGTTTGTCTCCCTGTAGCAAAGATTAGCATCGAAGGCCCTTTCGGAGTACTGGAGACTGAAGCCGCCGTCTCGGCACATCTCCCGCCGCAGTATCCATATTTGTTTTCTAACAAATCCGAGGATTTGCTGCGACGCAGGGGAATCGGGTTTAGTGAAGGAATAGTCCAAGCCCTAACTCGTTCCAAGGCAAGAGAGCTCGCGGCCAAGGCCGTGTACGAATGTCCAGTGGTGGAGGAAACAGGTTTGACGGAAGATTTGTCAACCAGCACCAAACAGGACAGCCCTATAGGGGACAGTGCGGAAAGTACACTAGGTAATGAAGAGGCCAGGAAAGCGCCGGAGCCGGAGATGTCTCGAGAGGCAGAATGCAGAAGAACGTTATTTAATGTAAGCCCTGCCACATTAATTGCTGAACAGGAAAAAGATTCCACCCTGCGGAACCTAAGGCCAGACGCGAAAGAAGGTGTGGCCAAGCATAACGTAAAGTTCCTCAAGAGGGCAGGCGTCCTCTATAGAAAGTACGCCAGTCGAAAGGGAGTGCAATTCGACCAACTCGTGGTGCCGCTTCCCTATCGTGAGCAGCTCCTACATTTGGTCCACGGGGGCTTTTGGACAGGGCATATGGGCATTCGGAAAACAAAGGACCGCTTACTGCAGGAATTTTACTGGCCCGGCTGCTTTCGGGAAGTGGAAGCATTCGTGAGAAGCGCGACACATGTCAACGCATAGGCAAGCCCGGAGATAAGGCTAAGGCGCCAATGAAACTCGTTCCCATTATCACGGAGCCGTTTCGCAGACTCATAATAGACACAGTGGGACCACTTCCTGCAACGCAGTCTGGCTATCGGCATATTCTCACTGTACTATGCCCCGCAACGAAATTCCCAGAGGCGGTGCCCCTTAAAGAACTAAGCTCGGTGGAGATCATCAACGCGCTTTTGTCTATCTTCGCGCGAGTGGGGTTTCCCGCAGAAATCCAGTCAGATCAGGGATCCGTCTTTACGAGCGCACTGACCTCGACGTTTCTGGAAACGTGCGGTATTAAAATTATTCATAGCTCAGTGTACCACCCGCAGTCAAATGCGGTAGAGAAAGTCCACTCAGTCATGAAACGGCTTTTGCGAGCCCTTTGTTATGAGCACAAAGCCGATTGGGAGGTTTGCTTGCCGGCGGCAATGTTCGCGCTTCGAACTGCACCGCACGATCAACAGGTTTTTCACCTTCGGAGCTCGTTTACGGTCGCTGCCTTCGATCCCCTCTTCGCATTGTTCGAGAAGCCTGGGAAGGCCGGGCCGACGATCCTTCGGTTGTGGAATACGTGCTAGAGCTGTTAGACCGACTGCACACAGCTCAAGAATTAGCAGGGCAGGAAATGCGTAAGACCCAAAGCAATGCTAAGCATTACTATGACAGGACGGCTCGAACGCGACGCTATGAAGTTGGAGAAAAGGTAATGATTCTGAAACCCTCATTGAAAAACAAACTACAGGTTCAATGGGAAGGACTGGTTGACATAATTCAGAAATTATCTGATACAAACTACCTAATCTCGGTACCGGGAAAACGAAGGACCCCACAAGTGTACCACAGCAATCTACTTAAACCCTACCGGCAGAGGGAGGCCATTGTGAACATGGCGCTTAACCTACCCGAGGAGATGCCTGTCGACTTTCCAGAGTTAACATCCATAACGGGGGCAAAAGACATGCACGAGACCATTGACAAACTAGTAGAGCAGGCGGATTTGAATCCCGATCAAAGGGCCGAACTGAGGGAACTCGTGTGTGAATTTAAAGACATATTTTCGGACACACCAGGCAGGACCACTGCGATCGTTCACGACATCGAGTTAATCTCATCGGACCCAGTTCGTTCGAAAGCTTATCGCGTTTCACCTCGTCAACGACAAGTCATGGCCACCGAAATAAACAAGATGTTAGAGCTAGGTGTAATCGAGCCAGGCCAGAGTGACTATACCTCGCCTCTTGGTAGAGGTCCCAGGAAAGGAGCCGCGACCATGTATCGACTACCGCAGGCTCAACTTAATCACGAAGGACCAGACCTACCCAATACCACACATCGAGGAAAGACTTGAAAGAGTGAGCAGTGCTAATTTCATCTCTACGCTCGATTTGGTCAGAGGCTACTGGCAGGTTCGGTTGACCGAGAGGGCAAGCAGGCTTGCAGCGTTTATTTCCCCGATGGGAACCTTTCGGCCGAAAGTCCTGAGCTTTGGTTTGAAGAATGCTCCATATTGTTTCTCCAGGCTTATGGACCAGGTGCTACGGGGAATGGAGGACTTTGCCCTTCCGTATCTCGATGACATAGCAATCTTTTCTTCATCATGGGCAGACCATATGCAACACTTGCGAACCGTGTTGTGTTGTCTACGAGAGGCCAACTTAACTGTCAAGGCTCCCAAATGTCAATTGGGACGCGCGGAGGTAGCTTATCTAGGTCATGTAATAGGGCAAGGCCACCGTCGGCCCTCAGAGGTTAAACTGGCTGCAATAGACAACTTCCCGCAACCACGCACCAAGCGGGACATCAGGTCATTCCTTGGTTTGGCAGGTTATTACCAGAGATATATCCCACGTTATTCCGAGATTGCAAGTTCTTTAACAGATGCTCTCAGAAAAACAGAGCCGCAAACGGTAAGATGGGATGACGCAAAAGAAAAGGCTTTTAGTATGCTGAAGAAAGCACTAATGAGTCAGCCAGTCTTGAACGCGCCCGACTACTCTAAGCCATTCATTCTTCAGTGTGATGCCAGCGACCGGGGTATGGGGGTAGTGCTTTGTCAAAAGAGAGATGACGAAAATGAACACCCCGTACTGTACGCCAGTAGAAAGCTTTCAGTTCGTGAGGAAGAATACAGTGCATCAGAAAAGGAATGCGCCTGCGTGGTATGGGCGGTGCAGAAGCTAGCTTGCTATATCGCTGGTTCAAGGTTCACCATAGAGACTGACCACTGTCCCCTCACATGGCTGCAGTCCATGTCTACAAAAAACGGCCGTCTTTTGCGCTGGAGCTTGGCTCTTCAACAGTACACATTCGATATTCGTTATAAGAAGGGTAAACTTAACGGCAATGCCGACGGTCTGAGTCGTTGCCCCTAGAGTAGCGAAAACCTCATGCTCACTATGGTTTCAGCGTCATTTCGACGGTAGTATTTTTTTCTCTTGTACGTTTTTTATTATCACGTAGTTTTAGTTGATTGTCAGCGGATTTTGTAATCACGTCCCATAGCTTTCAGGAAATGGCTGTTTTTAGTGTTCAAGGGGGGAGGACGCGCGAAAGGAATGGAAAAGCAGTAGCAGATTTCTTTTTTTTTTTTTGTAAAGCCTGGTGTCTCTTGGGGGAGAGTGGCCTTATGCTCGTTTGTTTGTGGTTGTGGGTCCGGCACTGTTCTGGATTGGTTGCGTGCCCAAACAGGAGACGAAGAGTTGCGAGACCTGTTTGCAAGCCCCGTTTCACCGGTCCGGACCAGGTTGAGAAGGCCTACAAGAGCGCTCCGAGAATTGATGGACGACTCCAGGGAATCTGCAAGCTACGAACCAAGGGTTCGTCACCACGGAGAGAAAGTCTGCTGCTGAAACGCGGATCCCTCGCCCAGTGGCTGCTGGCCCCTACGCGTTGGGATCTTCTTCCCCCCGCCGGAGATGCTGTTACGGTTGACGTACGACAGCCCGTGTAAAAGGATTAACCAGAGGTCTCCCCATCGGCTTGGTTGTCGCGGGCGGGACGCAGTAGTTGCTAATCCCGTTGTGTGCAGGTGCGGGGAGGAGATTAAGCCCGCCTTCTACGAAACGTTCTTCTGGAGCATCTGGAACGCAGTAGTTGCTGATCCCGTTGTGTGCAGGTGCGGGGAGACGAGTAAGCCCGCCTTCTACGAAACGTTCTTCCGGAGCGTCGGGACGTCGTAGTTGCTGATTCTTTTGTGTGCATGTGCGTGGGAAGCGAATAGGCCCGCCTTCAACGAATAACGTCTTCAGGAGCTTCGGGTTGCCGCCAGCGGAGGCAAGCCCGGGAAACGTCGCCTAGGGGAGCTGTCCACCTTCCGCGAATGACGTTCTTCGGGTTGCCACCAGCGGGGACAAGCCAGGGAAACGTCACCTAGGCGAGAGGGAGATGCTGCCGCACCCCCCCCCCCCCAACTGGACTTGCCTGTCACGTGACTGGAGCGAAACCCCGCCTCAATGTTAGAGGGCCCATTTAAGCGGCCCCGCCATGTATTTTTTTCTGATATCTTCATTCTCTTCTTACAATCCTTCAACATGAAATAAACCGTGCAAGTTTCGCACTTAAAATCGTCTCGCCCTGCCTGGTCGCCAGGATCTACCGGACGCCTGCAGCCTGCCGGCAACGCTACGCTACCGTGAAGTACGCCGGTCGAGCCTGAAGGAAGCGGAGTCGCAACACTGTATGGCCTAGTGGTTACGACGCTCGCTTCGGGACCAGGCGTACGCGAGTTCGAATTCCGCTTTGGCTAGGAACTTTATTTCGTTTTCTTTGTGTAACGCTTTTCTTTCTTTTTTTCCTCTCTGTTTGGCAGCGCGGTAGGTTGAACCCGGTGGCGACTTTCCAATTGCTAGTAGATACAGCGGGGGCGTGGCACTGCGGGTCACGTGAGTGACGTGACTACCGCTTAACACGTGTTGTCATGGAATCGTTTAGGGCGCGTTGCATGTCGGTAGGTGTCTGGGCCATGCCGGCCGCGCTTTATTATTGTAGTGTTTGTTCTAGTGGCGGAAATCCTTGCAGTAGTGGTGGTGTGGCATGACGGCTTTTGATCTCGCTGAACTGTGGTGGTGTAAACAAGCGGCTTTACAGGGTGCGAGAGAGAAACGAAAATATTCCTAAATAAACGCATCACTGTTTTGATGATCCAAATATAATCTCACTATCAGGGAGGGAGCAGTGTACCTGACTGGCGCAGTATCTCTTTATTTGGGGTGTTGCTTCGCTGCGCTCCGCAACACCCCAACGACCGCCGCAGCACCGGGGTACAAACGCGAAGAGTATCCGCTTTTTTACACCACCACAGTTCACCGAGATCACAAGCCGTCATGCCACACCACAACTACTGCAAGGATTTCCGCCACTAGAACAAACGCTACAATAATAAAGCGCGGCCGGCGTGGGCCAGACACCGCCAGCCATTCAACGCGCCCTAAACGATTCGCTCGAACATAGGAGCTGCGCTCGGCAAGGTCGCTGCGCCCGGTCCCGGAGATAGAGAGAGCCGCGCTCAGCGGAGACCAGTGCCTCAAAAGTCCCTAAGCGATTGTGTCTCTAGGCACCTAGAAGCTCCACGATTGTCATGACACCACGTGTTAAGCGGAAGTCACCGCTGTACCTACTAGCAATTGTAAAGTCGCCGGGGGCGACGCGAAGCGGCGGTCGCTGGAGTGTTGCGGAGTGCAGCGTAGTAACACCCCAAATAAAAAAAATACTGCTCCGGTCAGGTAGACTGCTCCCTTCCTGATAGTGAGATTATATTTGGATCATCAAAACAGTGATGCGTTTTTTTAGGAATGGCATCGATCCCTTAGCAGCAGCCACAGTCGGGCCTAGTCACCACCAGCCCAGAGTGTTTTCCGTTCCAACGGCGGCGGCTAGAAACATAGTACGCGCGAGCGGCGCATGGCGGCGCCAGCGGTCGAGCACTGGGCTTGGGCGCAAATAGAATAGGTCGAGTTAATGAAGCCGCTTTTTTCGACGCTAGCTTCAAGGCGCCCTTCAGTTACGGCGCTTACAGACGGGCGATACCTTATGAAAATAGCGGCGCACATGGTTGGTTACGTCGTCATGACAACAGGAACAGCAGCCGCGCGGCACCTCCTCTCGATAGCAGCTTTTTCCATTATTACTTTAAACCGACTAGTCTGGCTCGCTACCCGCTCCCCCCATGCTGTCGCGTGCACCGCTTTTTCTTGCATTTTTTTTTAAATTTTGCTTTCGCCCCGGACCGGCGCGTTTTTGCTTGTTTTTTTTTTTTCGTGCGCTTGCGCTACGTCGCGCAATAGCTTTTTCTTTTTATTGCGATAGCAATTATATGGAGACTCCGAGCGGATTTCTGCCATCGTCGCCACCGCCATGAGGCTCCGTTTAAAGTCCAAGGAGGATAAAATCGTCGCCATATGCTTTATGTGCGAGGGACGATATACAGCGCGAGTGACGCGCGCTTTCACTGAGAGCGAATGCACGGCGCAGAGCAAACGCGACGGCTCGGTCGCGCGAAAGTCCGTGGGGGGATGGAAGCAAGGGAGGGTGGGGGCTCCGTTGTGTTCCGAATCCAACTGCGCATATATAGCGACGCAGCGCAAGGGGATCTGTCGATTCAATCTCGCGCGCAAAAGGTGGAAAGTGGAAAGGCAGCGCGGGAGGGAGTGGCTGCAGCTTCTACTCCGCCAGCATCTGCGCACTTGTACTTTGCGCTAATGTTTACGCTGCTGCGAGTGCGAGTTACCTTTGTATGCGTGGCGCTTTCGCCGCTCAGTTTCCGTTGAAGCGATAGACCACCCGAACATTCGCTAGCTGCCACCGCGCTTGCCCACGCCAGCGTTTTGACAGTGGTTGTCTGTGCTCATCGAATTTGATCTATTCATGTTTGCTTGTGCGCGCTGATACCATGCTTGATCAGTTTGTAAGCGAATGTCTCCAAGTTTATGCAGCCGATAAAACTATTATCCTTACTCCGTATAGCTCTCTACTCGTTTGCTAACGCAATTGATCCTTCGCCTTTCGGGCGAAGCTGCGACTTGTTTCATATAAATACACAAGAAATTTGTTTTATTTATTTACAGAAATACTGCAGGCCACATGACCCAAGCAGGAGGGGCGAAACACAAGCTCATAAACAATACACACCAGTGAACAACAACAAAAAGAGAAAATAAATAGCAACATTCAAAATAACACATGCTCACAAGCGCTAAGAAATACTATGAGAAAGTGCGGATACAAAAACAGTAACTCAATTAAGTGGATTGCTAAGACAAAGAATTCAAATTATACATAGACAATACGAGGGTGCAATAGTGAAGGTGAATGCAACGCGTGACGCGCGCGTGTGCACAAATAATGCCAATGCTTCCTTAAAAGCATAAAGACGCATTGGCACTTTTTGTTCCAGACTCCAGGGGCGGTATTCTGTAAGAGTCAACCTAGTGGACTGTCCATTTCGGTGACCGTTGATTCGCTGCTTCTTGACGTGCAGAAAGGAGACTGGCTGGCACCTTCCTGCACGTCAAGCAGCAGCGAATCAACGGTCGCCGAAATGGCGAAATGCACAGTCCACTAGGTAGACTCTTACAGAATACCGCCCGACAGAACCCGGGACGGGATATAATTAGAGCGCGCACTGCGCTGTCGATAAGAGCTGTGCGTGTAACGTTTGTAGTTGCTGCCATACACTACGTTGCTCTGTTCCTCAATGTTCGCTCGCCCGTAGTGATGTATTAAACCAGTTTGTTTTACGTCATGTCGTCTGCCTGCCGTTCCCTCCTCGATGATCAACGAGGGTAAAGTACCGAGCTAATGCTGTTGAAGTTGGCGGCCGCTCGAAGTTATGAAGGAAGCGCCCGTCCAGTCTATTTGGCTCTTCTTTGTGTTCCCGTCCATCTGCGCTTGTTACGATGTCTAAGTTCAGTTACAACCAACTAGCCCAAATTTCTGCTTTAAATTATGAAGAAGGAATTCTTTAAAGATAAAGCCTTAGTAACGGAAAATGTAAGCTCATTCCGTTTTCTAATTGTTTTAAGGAAATATAAATATTGAAATCAATTTGAGTTAAAGGTGTATTCATGAGGTGTTCGAGAGTGCATGCTTGTGGCGTGTTGACCTAAAACGATTCGAAGAAATTAGTACAGGTGTGTCAAAGTTTATGTCACCATAAATAAATTGAAACTATAACTTTAGTCGTGGTAGTTTTGCCATACTTTGCAGTGTTAATAAACCAGCTATTTTTAATAATTCAGTCGATGAATCCGTTCACTTGTATTTAATATAAATGAGCCAGAGGCGTAGCCGGGGGGGGGGGGGAGGTTCGGGGGTTCAATCCCCGCTACCACACGGGATCTTTTGCGCAACAACCCCCCTCCCCCGCCCCCCCACTATTTACCCACCCTTTTTTCTCGTCACTTCGCGCTGACATGATTCAAGAAACCGGTGCTGCTATCACACTTTCATTCCTGGGCGCTTCCGTTTCGGTTGGTAATTTACAGTGAATTATGTCTGCATACGGAAAAAGGTGTCGCGGTGTTTGTCAAGGGTTTGGCACTCTGTGAGGTTTTGGGTGAGAATGCGCAACAAATGAAGCAACACATGTGGCGGCCGTATTTTAGATGGGGGCGAAAATTCTCGAGGCCCGTTTACTTAGATTTAGGCGCACGTTAAAGACCCGAGGTGGTCTAAATTTCCGGAGCCCTCCACTAAGGCGTGTCTCATGATCATATCGTGGTTTTGGGACGTTAAACCCGACAAATACACAATTAAGAACTGTGTTTTGGACTGTTCGAAAAATCTCCATCCCGTAATAATTTCCCCTAACTTTCTTGCTTCATTTTCTTGTAAAAGGGGGCTGATGAACACAGAACACGAACTACCCAGCAGTACGTGTAGGCAGCGTATTTCAAGGGGGCGACATCGCATTGCGAGGAAGCGACGCACTCGGCAGAGTTCGGGCGGTGACACTGGATGCGAGAAAAGAAGACTTTACCGACTATACATGTCCGCTGGTAAAGTTTCGCCTTAAACACAAGCGTTCCCCTGGCGAAAAGATTCGCGGGTACACATTTCCGCCGCTTCCGTCGCGTTCGCGCAATAGTCTGCGCGTGAAACGGCTCTTGTTTGCGATTGCGCCCCTACGAAAGACTGGTAGTCGCTGTTGTGTTTTTTGAATTCCAAACCAGCAACGTACACACGAAGGGGTTGATGCCAGCAGTGAAATTCCACGACTCGCAATAGAATGCACGAAACAGACAGCCGACAAGCATGGATTACTGATGCACACTGTACAGCGTAAGTAAACCCTTGTTGCATGCGCTGAGAGTTCTCGTCGGAGTTCATGCGTCCTGAGAAATTGAGTATGTGCACTAGGCACTGAACACGACCGGAGTTCATTCCTGCATCACTAGTGCACCGATCCGCCGAGATTCTGTGAGGTACGAGGCCGCTTCCTGTTCGGGGCGGCGTAAGTGAAGCAGCAATGAGTTGCACGTACTACTTAAAACTGCGTACAAATGCCATATCTATCCTGTGCAGTGAAATGTTCTGTACAATTCTGAATCTGTTAACGTAAAGGCAAATGACGGCTGCACTATCGCACACAGCGCAAGACACAGTGGCCTATGCCCTTGCCGCAGGAAATGCAACTCTCCTTTCAGAGAGCAGGGCGACGAAAGCTTCGAAAAAAAAAGCATTACGCAAAGACGCAGCGAACAAGCTATTGCTATGTGAGCAGGTATAGCCTGGTCACACGTGCATTTTCACGTGTATAGCCGTCCTTGACTTGTGAACCCCACTTCGCCCCGACGAGGGCGACGCCATCTATGCTTAAGGGAGATTAGCGATTAACGATGTCTTCTCCGATCGGGCGGGTCGTCTCAATGATGCGTTTTCGAAGACTGGTCTAATCAGTGGTGCGATGAGAGGCCGTTGCTCCAAACGCCCACTGTACCTATCGTACTTACTCTATTTTACTGCGCTTACACACGCACGTGAGGGGGCGGGGGATGTCCCATGTTTAGAGGGGGATATACATGGATAGAGCCTGCTCAAACTACCAATATTTATTATCGATCACGTCACATAAAGGAAAGCTGACGCTTGTCCTCCCCCCCTCCCGAAAAAAATGTCTGGCTACGCCCGTGAAGTGAGCCTAATTACCTTCTTCTGCACCCCCTCCATTCTTGCAATGAATTTTTTTGTGTACGGAAACCAAACAATATTGGCGTCCTCCAGCGCTGTTGGAATAAGCATGTTGTAGGCCAGCAGATTTGTATCTGCGGGCGCAAGGCGAAGGCGTCTTCTCAGAAAGAGTCGCTTTAGCGCTCAGCATGTACATTGATTTCCACTTGAGGTTATGTTGTTACCATGGGTTTCCGATCGGAGAGTGTGTGTTAAACTGAAACCTAAATATTTACGCTGAAATACATAAGGGAGGGGTGTGTCATTAATAATGCAAGTAAAATCAGATATCTGTTTCTTTCTACTTACTGTTAGCGTTACAGATTTTTGGGCATTTAGAGTCATCTACCACTACTGACACCAAGAAAACGGAGAATTTTGTATATGGTGATTATTTCAATTCATTTCGCGGTACGAAATACAATCGTCAGCGAATAGATAGATGTTACCATGTAATCGGGAAGGCAAATTTTTTGTGTATATTAAAAATAAAACTGCGTCCAAAACACGGCCTTGGCGCACTTTCGATGTAACAGGTGCTAAATTGGAAGCTTCGTTATGAATTTACACGAATTGTGATGCGTAGGTAGGCGCACTCACTCATGAGTGCACTCACTCGCAATCATTTCAAAGGCGTGAGTGCCAGTGAGTGTGAGTGGAGGTGAGTGCGAGTGAGTGCCAGTAAATGTTATTGTGAGTGCCAGTGAGTGTGAGTGAAGGTGAGTGCGAGTGAGTGCCAGTGAGTGTGAGTGAAGGTCAGTGTCAGTGAGTGCCAGTAAATGTTATTGTGAGTGCGAGTGAGTGCCAGTGAGTGTGAGTGAAGGTGAGTGCGAGTGAGTGCCAGTGAGTGTGAGTGGTGGTGAGTGCCAGTGAGTGTGAGTGGAGGTGAGTGCGAGTGAGTGCCAGTAAATGTTATTGTGAGTGCGAGTGAGTGCCAGTGAGTGTGAGTGAAGGTGAGTGCGAGTGAGTGCCAGTGAGTGTGAGTGGTGGTGAGTGCCAGTGAGTGTGAGTGAAGGCGAGAGCGAGTGAGTGCCAGTGAGTGTCAGTGGTGGTGAGTGCCAGTGAGTGTGAGTGGAGGTGAGTGTGAGTGAGTGCCAGTAAATGTTATTGTGAGTGCGAGTGAGTGCCAGTGAGTGTGAGTGAAGGTGGGTGCGAGTGAGTGCCAGTGAGTGTGAGTGGTGGTGACTGCCAGTGAGTGTGAATGAAGGTGAGTGCCAGTGAGTGTGAGTGGTGGTGAGTGCCAGTGAGTGTGAGTGGAGGTGAGTGTGAGTGAGTGCCAGTAAATGTAATTGTGAGTGCGAGTGAGTGCCAGTGAGTGTGAGTGGTGGTGAGTGCCAGTGAGTGTGAGTGGAGGTGAGTGCGAGTGAGTGCCAGTAAATGTTATTGTGAGTGCGAGTGAGTGCCAGTGAGTGTGAGTGAAGGTGAGTGCGAGTGAGTGCCAGTGAGTGTGAGTGGTGTTGAGTGCCAGTGAGTGTGAGTGGAAGTGAGTGTGAGTGAGTGCCAGTAAATGTTATTGTGAGTGCGAGTGAGTGCCAGTGAGTGTGAGTGAAGGTGAGTGAAGGTGAGTGCCAGTGAGTGTGAGTGGAGGTGAGTGTGAGTGAGTGCCACTGAGTGTGAGTGGAGGTGAGTGCCAGTGAGTGTGAGTGGTGGTGAGTGCCAGTGAGTGTGAGTGGAGGTGAGTGCGAGTGCGTGCCACTGAGTGTGAGTGGTGGTGAGTACCAGTGAGTGTGAGTGGAGGTGAGTGTGAGTGAGTGTCACTAAATGTTATTGTGAGTGCGAGTGAGTGCCAGTGAGTGTGAGTTAACGTGAGTGCGAGTGAGTGCCACTGAGTGTGAGTGGAGGTGAGTATGAGTGCGAGTGAGTGCCAGTGAGTGTGAGTGGAGGTGAGTGCCAGTGAGTGTGAGTGGTGGTGAGTGCGAGTGGTGGTGAGTGCCTGTGAGTGGAGGTGAGTGTGAGTGAGTGCCACTGAGTGTGAGTGGAGGTGAGTGCGAGTGGTGGTGAGTGCCAGTGAGTGTGAGTGGTGGTGAGTGCGAGTGGTGGTGAGTGCGTGAGTGTGAGTGGAGGTGAGTGTGAGTGAGTGCCACTGAGTGTGAGTGGAGGAGAGTGCGAGTGAGTGCCAGTGAGTGTGAGTGGAGGTGAGTGCCAGTGAGTGTGGGTGGTGGTGAGTGCGAGTGGTGGTGAGTGCCAGTGAGTGTGAGTGGAGGTGAGTGTGAGTTAGTGCCAGTGAGTGTGAGTGGAGGTGAGTGCCAGTGAGTGTGAGTGGAGGTGAGTGCCTATGAGTGTGAGTGGTGGTGAGTGCCAGTGAGTGTGACTGGAGGTGAGTGTGAGTGAGTGCCACTGAGTGTGAGTGGAGGTGAGTGCGAGTGAGTGCCAGTGAGTGTGAGTGCCAGTGAGTGGGAGTGGAGGTGAGTGCGAGTGAGTGCCACTGAGTGTGAGTGGAGGTGAGTGCGAGTGCGAGTGAGTGCCAGTGAGTGTGAGTGGAGGTGAGTGTGAGTGCGGGTGAATGGAGGTGAGTGCGAGTGAGTGCCACTGAGTGCGAGTGGAGGTGAGTGCGAGTGTGAGTGAGTGCCAGTGAGTGTGAGTGGAGGTGAGGGCGAGTTAATGTGATTGGAGGTGAGTGCGAGTGAGTGTGAGTAGAGGTGAGTGCGAGTGAGTGCTAGTGAGTGTGAGTGGAGGTGAGTGCCAGTGAGTGTGAGTGGAGGTGAGTGCCTATGAGTGTGAGTGGTGGTGAGTGCCAGTGAGTGTGACTGGAGGTGAGTGTGAGTGAGTGCCACTGAGTGTGAGTGGAGGTGAGTGCGAGTGAGTGCCAGTGAGTGTGAGTGGTGGTGAGTGCGAGTGGTGGTGAGTGCCAGTGAGTGGGAGTGGAGGTGAGTGCGAGTGAGTGCCACTGAGTGTGAGTGGAGGTGAGTGCGAGTGAGTGCCAGTGAGTGTGAGTGAAGGTGAGTGCGAGTGAGTGCCAGTGAGTGTGAGTGGTGTTGAGTGCCAGTGAGTGTGAGTGGAAGTGAGTGTGAGTGAGTGCCAGTAAATGTTATTGTGAGTGCGAGTGAGTGCCAGTGAGTGTGAGTGAAGGTGAGTGAAGGTGAGTGCCAGTGAGTGTGAGTGGAGGTGAGTGTGAGTGAGTGCCACTGAGTGTGAGTGGAGGTGAGTGCGAGTGAGTGCCAGTGAGTGTGAGTGGTGGTGAGTGCCAGTGAGTGTGAGTGGAGGTGAGTGCGAGTGCGTGCCACTGAGTGTGAGTGGTGGTGAGTACCAGTGAGTGTGAGTGGAGGTGAGTGTGAGTGAGTGTCACTAAATGTTATTGTGAGTGCGAGTGAGTGCCAGTGAGTGTGAGTTAACGTGAGTGCGAGTGAGTGCCACTTAGTGTGAGTGGAGGTGAGTATGAGTGCGAGTGAGTGCCAGTGAGTGTGAGTGGAGGTGAGTGCCAGTGAGTGTGAGTGGTGGTGAGTGCGAGTGGTAGTGAGTGCCTGTGAGTGGAGGTGAGTGTGAGTGAGTGCCACTGAGTGTGAGTGGAGGTGAGTGCGAGTGGTGGTGAGTGCCAGTGAGTGTGAGTGGTGGTGAGTGCGAGTGGTGGTGAGTGCGTGAGTGTGAGTGGAGGTGAGTGTGAGTGAGTGCCACTGAGTGTGAGTGGAGGAGAGTGCGAGTGAGTGCCAGTGAGTGTGAGTGGAGGTGAGTGCCAGTGAGTGTGGGTGGTGGTGAGTGCGAGTGGTGGTGAGTGCCAGTGAGTGTGAGTGGAGGTGAGTGTGAGTTAGTGCCAGTGAGTGTGAGTGGAGGTGAGTGCCAGTGAGTGTGAGTGGAGGTGAGTGCCTATGAGTGTGAGTGGTGGTGAGTGCCAGTGAGTGTGACTGGAGGTGAGTGTGAGTGAGTGCCACTGAGTGTGAGTGGAGGTGAGTGCGAGTGAGTGCCAGTGAGTGTGAGTGCCAGTGAGTGGGAGTGGAGGTGAGTGCGAGTGAGTGCCACTGAGTGTGAGTGGAGGTGAGTGCGAGTGCGAGTGAGTGCCAGTGAGTGTGAGTGGAGGTGAGTGTGAGTGGAGGTGAGTGTGAGTGCGGGTGAATGGAGGTGAGTGCGAGTGAGTGCCACTGAGTGCGAGTGGAGGTGAGTGCGAGTGTGAGTGAGTGCCAGTGAGTGTGAGTGGAGGTGAGGGCGAGTGCGAGTTAATGTGATTGGAGGTGAGTGCGAGTGAGTGTGAGTAGAGGTGAGTGCGAGTGAGTGCTAGTGAGTGTGAGTGGAGGTGAGTGCCAGTGAGTGTGAGTGGAGGTGAGTGCCTATGAGTGTGAGTGGTGGTGAGTGCCAGTGAGTGTGACTGGAGGTGAGTGTGAGTGAGTGCCACTGAGTGTGAGTGGAGGTGAGTGCCAGTGAGTGTGAGTGGTGGTGAGTGCGAGTGGTGGTGAGTGCCAGTGAGTGGGAGTGGAGGTGAGTGCGAGTGAGTGCCACTGAGTGTGAGTGGAGGTGAGTGCGAGTGCGAGTGAGTGCCAGTGAGTGTGAGTGGAGGTGAGTGCGAGTGAGTGTGAGTGGAGGTGAGTGCGAGTGCGGGTGAATGGAGGTGAGTGCGAGTGAGTGCCACTGAGTGTGAGTGGAGGTGAGTGCGAGTGTGAGTGAGTGCCAGTGAGTGTGAGTGGAGGTGAGGGCGAGAGCGAGTGAGTGTGATTGGAGGTGAGTGCGAGTGAGTGTGAGTAGAGGTGAGTGCGAGTGAGTGCTAGTGAGTGTGAGTGGAGGTGAGTGCGAGTGATTGTGAGTGGAGGTGAGTGCGAGTGAGTGCCGGTGAGTGTGAGTGGAGGTGAGTGCGAGTGCGAGTGAGTGCCACTGAGTGTGAGTGGGGGTGAGTGCGAGTGAGTGCCAGTGAGTGTGAGTGGAGGTGAGTGCGAGTGAGTGCGAATGGGTGCCACTGAGTGTGAGTGGGGGTGAGTGCGAGTGAGTGCCAGTGAGTGTGAGTGGAGGTGAGTGCGAGTGAGCGCGGGGCCTGGAAAAAATTATGGTCAGTGAGTGTGAGTGAGTGTTCTCCCACACTGCCGACCTATGCTCATTTCCACCTTCCCCGAGGAGATCCAGCAACAGCCGGCGCACAGAAGGCGTTACTTCCACGTTGGTCATGCTCGATGTTTGGGGGTGCGACACCGAAATGACGGGATCCCCGACTGCCATAGTCAAAACACGCGCGGCGGACGGCGACTTTGGTTGCCGTGGAAACGTAGAGCGGAAGTCGAGCATAGTTTCCGGAACCTGTTTGTGCGGCGTGTGCGGGAACTTCCTGTATGATCCCCCGCGGAGCGTTTTTGCTTTCCGCTGGCAGATTCGGATTCGTGAAATCCGAGCGCTCGCTCCAGGATTTCGGCGGCTGCTCCAGATCGACCAGTGAAAAAAAATCACAGCATATCCACGAAGTGAATGATGATGAGTGGGCGAAGCACCGGGGGATCATTCGGGTAAACCACAGCTACGGACGAGAGATAAAGAGAGCGCGCGTCGGGAAGGAGAGACTCAAGGTAGTTTTATCAGCTGTATAAACTTGGACATGCAGCAGCACCAGCAACGCGCAGAACTGTTGTCGACGCCGTCGGCGTTTTGCCCGCGTTCGCACCGAACGCGCGCAAAGTGGAACCGGAAGTGGAACCGGAACGCCATCTAGTGAACACTTCATGCAACTACAGGTGGCTACATACTACTACTACTACTACAGAGGAGGGAACGACCCACACCCTAAGGAGCTTCGCCCCTAAAACGCCATTACTGAACCACCGCTCCCTCGCTCTTCAAAAAATCCGGCTCGCTCCTGAGCGCTCAGGAGCCTGCCGCTCTTTTCGCCTCAGCTTCCTCGCTCTTCAAAAGACCCGGCTCGCTCCTGAGCACCTCAGGAGCGGGCCGCTCTTTTGAAGCCCGAGGGAGCCCTGGTTCAGTAAGTGAGCGGCGTTTCTTTCGGAGTGAGGAAGCCGGTTCTTTCTCCTTGAATGAGCCGTGTAAAACCGTTCAGAGCTGGGTCTTCTGCTGGGTTTCGATATTTTTCGATTTCTGACTGACGAATGGTGGCCAGTGTGGGCCGACTCGCGCTACTGGTACTGGCTCGCAGTGTGTGGTGTGCGCAGCAGTCCCCTTGGTTTTTTTTTTTTGTGCGTCTTATGGTGTGGCACCCGATGCCACCGAGGAGAGAAGTAAAGAAGTCTTAATTGGCAAAGGATGGTACCGTTCGTTGCCTGCTGCTGTTCGAACGATGTCGCACGACTCTCACCAATCGAACATAGTGCGCTGGTACAATAACACTTCGAAGATGGTCTTCCGTGCTTTAAAGGGCCCCTAAACCACCTCAGATATTTTTTGAACATTTCAAGTAAGCGTGCATCGAGTTCTGAATGCCGTTAAGATCAACGATGCCAAACGCTGGGGGAGCGCCACAAAAATATACACCAAAAAATGGCGCTCTCCTCCCCTCGCCTTTCCGGTATCCCCAGCGGTCGTCACGATGTCAGCAGGGGGAATCTGGTGATGTCAACTGCGGAAACGATGTCCATGGGTTGAACAAGAACCTACGACTTCCGGTTAGTCGGCTAGCAGGTACGCGCGCTTTCTGCTCTTCCTCGTCGTGTTGCTCGTTTGTGTGCGCCCTTGCGAATCGGTAATTACAGCCCGCAACGCAAGTGCCAAATCGCTCGCGTTCCAACACAGTCGTGCTTAGCGGTCTCATTAGCTGCGCGAACAGAATGCGACAGTGTTGGCCTTTCCAGACGTGCGCGCAACACAGGGTCTATAGCGGTACACTTCGCATAACACGGGCCGGCACCGCAGCAACAGCGGGTAGCCGAGAAGCGCTGATCGAGTCCACATTACCGGCACGGTAACTCATCGCACGCCGTTTGCCATTCGCGGGCCGCCGTTCGACAGCGGTTCTTGCTCGCGAACGGCGAGATTTCCTTGCCGTACGTAGAGAGGATGAGACCGGGACTCATTTGTGCGGCAGATTCACCGCCGCTGATCGCTCGACGGCGCCGATATCGTCGCTAGGCCTTTTCTAGTTCCCTTCAAAGGTAAAACGGATGGCGCTTTGAAATGAAATACCGACGCTCACAAGCCGCAATATTTTCTTATCGTTCTTATCGCTCTTCGCAAAACTTGTACGCAAAGAAGAAAAATACGCTAATATTAGCGGCGCCGTCGGCTGCGATGCGAGCACAGCCGAGCCCGTCGTCTCCCGGCTGCAGCTGATGTTTTCGTTGCCGGTGGCGGAAGCGCGCAGGTTCGCGGTCGTCGATTGGGCCATTGATGGTGCAGCGGGCGGGGCGCCGGGTGAACTGCCGTGTATTTTGGACACCTCTCGCGCGGCAGACGTTCTACGGCACTGGCGGACGGTTCGCCGTCAGTATATGTGCCGCTAGCGTGGACGTGACCGGAAGTATGCAGTGTTGTGAGAAGCGCGTTGGCGATGACGTTTGTCACGTGGCATTTCGAGAAGCACTCGGCGAGGAGGGGAGACCAGCCGATGAGGAGAGTAGCGAAGGAAAGAGCGAAACGAGCGAGGGCCGTTTTTCGATCATCAAACGCGTGTAACTCCGCTATTACGGCACCATTTCGAAAAATTCTCGCGGCTACGTGTTCGTTCTAGACTCGTGCACAACTGCAACACCACAACTAAATTTCTTCTTCTTCTTTCTGTCGTTTTACGTGCCAAAACCAGTTCTGATTATGAGGCACGCCGTAGTGGAGGGCTCCGGATTAATTTTGACCACCTGGGGTTCTTTAACGTGCACTACAACGCAAGCACACGGGCGTTTTTGCATTTCGCCTCCATCGAAATGCGGCCGCCGCGGCCGGGATTCGATTCCGCGATCTCGTGCTCAGCAGCGCAACGCCTTAGCTGACTAAGCCACCGCGGCGGGTGCAACTAAATTTCGACCTCTGTGTGGTTTAGGGGCCCTTTAACGACAAGAGGTGAACGTAAAGTTTACGTCCTGGTCTTCATTTGTGCTAATTAAGGTAGTCATGAAAATATCGACCATGACATCCACTTCAGTGCATTTTCTGAGCGTGTATCATTAGCACGTCAATAAAACGAGGCCAATGATCTGGTGTGTTGTAATAGAACTTCTTTTCTTTTTTTTTTGTCCTGGTGTATGATGGCATGATCGCCAGTATCGCGCGTGCACTCAAGAGAAAAAAAAAAAGAAAAACGAATGGTACGTGCGGCAGTTTTGTGGATCTTTCGTATGATTTTTGTATCGTACTTCAAGAAATGATTTCTGCATTCATTTTGCATGGCGTTACAGCTTACTCATATTATAGTGAACGTACGTATGTGAATAAATGAATAAATTTCAAACAATGTACAATCATTTAGTGTTCTTAGTTTGACAAAAGTTGATTTTAAATTACCACAAAAACGGACAAGTTTCTGTAATGACGATGAAGTTACATATTTTTTTTTGAAAATAGTACGTCGCGTTCTGCCTGTCACAGTATTATAAGCATTTTATCCCGAATATCACAAAAGAAAGCTTCATTATAACTAAAAATTCACGCTTTTATTATATATGTAAAAAAATTCTCTAAACATAGCGAAATACCAATAACACGGTTAATAAATTACGCATATATCGTTTTTTTTTCAAAGCCACATAACTATAGAATATGCATAACACAGGTTACAAGTTTAAGTGAACCGGTGAGCCGTTCAAATGAACCGGTTCATTTCAGTGAGCTGAGCCGTTCCGAGCCGCTCACTGAAGTGAGCCGTTTTGCCCATCTCTAGTACGGGGTGATTATCTCCTTCTCTAACAGCACGGCGTTATACAAGTACAGGTGGAACGACGGAGCGCCGCCGCCGTGCACTCGCTGCGTTGAGCTGCGGTACCTCCGCTCCATCACGCCGCGAGATGGCAGGAGCGGTCGCCGTCTAGTCGGAAGCAGTTGTCGCCACGTTGCGCCCTTGTTTTCATTCTTTTGGTGCGATGAGAAGCTGTGCTATTCGTGTGAGCAATCGGCGAAATGGACTAGAAGTGTTTTGTGCCACGGTGCAAATCTGGCTACAACACCTGCACTGAAAAAGTGTCGCTTTTTGCTGCACCCGGAGAAGCGGACCGTCTGAAGATATGGCGCCATGCGTTTCCGCGCAAGGACCGCGTGCTGCAGTCAACTGACTACGTGTGCGAGAAGCACTTCGAGCCGAGGTACGTGACGAAGTCGTGGAAAGCAGTTTACAAAGGACTCGTTCTTATGATTGCACCACGAAAGGCGGCTCTGGCAAAAGACGCCGTGCCGACGAAATTTACCGACTGCCCTGCTCACTTGAGAAAGACAGAGAGAACCATTGACTTTGTGTTAGATAACTACAGGTTTTCCCGCTAAATTTAATCCAAGCGCCACCGAAAATAATCCAGGTTCCAGCCAGTTTAATCTGAGCGCCAGCATTTTTAATCCAAGTGCCAGCAATTTAATCCAGGCGCCACCACATTTAATCCCAGCGCCATCCGAATTAATCCGCGTGCCAACTGATTTAATCCTTGCGCCAGCTATTTTAATTCAAGTGCCACTCATTTTAATCCCGGTGCCAGTCAGTTTCCTCCTCCTGGCAATTGATTGAGGAACGAATAATTCTTGCAAGAGAGATCGTACCAGGCGTCACGAATGCCCTCTATTTATTGACGTCATCACTGTATTGGTGTCAGCACTAAGCTAGCAGTTTCCACGCATCAGTTTCGTGACGGCTGCTTCAATCACTTAAGAGTACTTGGTATATCACTCATTTCCTCCTTTTCGAGTCGCGTTTCCGAGTGACAAGAGTGACTCACATAAGTGAGTCACCATCGCGACACACATTGCGCTACTTGTGTTGTATCACGACATGCGATTTCCTTCTCTATCGTCATGCATATTGATCGAAATGGATTCCAAGGGTAAAAAGTTGCTCACCATATACTCAGCCACTTATAATCACTAAGCGACGCATGAGAACACACTAAGCTTGTACTTTAGCACGCACTCCTATACTCCCGACATGCATATCAAACGAAATGGTTCTGAGACGACTACCGCCTGTTGTTGAGGTACATGATTAGGTCACTAGTGACTCACTCGACATCACCACCGTGGCTCCCAAGCTTCGCTCTGCTAACCTGCCGACATGCATATCAAACGAAATGGTTTTCAAAGGGTGACAAACGGATCACAATCATCCTGTCAAGTGTGGTGATCACTAGTGACTCACGTGACGTCATCACGCTTTTCACCCAACCATGAACTCTCTTAACCTGCCGACATGCATATAAAACTAAAGGGTTCCGAGACGATTACCGCCTGTTGTTGAGTTACATGATTAGGTCACTAGTGACTCGCTCGAAGTCACCACCGTGGCTCTCAAACTTCGCTCTGCTAACCTGCCGACATGCATATCAAACGAAATTGGTTTCAAAGGGTAACAAACTGCTCACTATCACCCAGTCAAGTGTCGTGATCGCTCGTGACTCACGTGACGTCATCATGGTTTTTACCCAACCATGAACTCTGCTAACCTGCCGACATGCATATCAAACGAAATGGTTTTCAAAGGGTGACAAACTGATCACAATCACCCTGTCAAGTGTGGTGATCACTAGTGACTCACGTGACGTCATCACAGTTTTTACCCAACCATGAACTCTGCTAACCTGCCGACATGCATATCAAACGAAATTGGTTTCAAAGGGTAACAAACTGCTCACTATCACCCAGTCAAGTGTCGTGATCGCTGGTGACTCACGTGACGTCATCACGGTTTTTACCGAACCATGAACTCTACTAACCTGCCGACATACATATCAAACGAAATGGTTCTGAGACGATTACCGCCTGTTTTTGAGTTACATGATTAGGTCACTAGTGACTCTCTCGAAGTCACCATCGTGGCTCCCAAGCTTCGCTCTGCTAACCTGCCGACATACATATCAAACGAAATGGTTTTCAAGGGGTAACAACCTGCTCACTATCACCCTGTCAAGTGTGGTGATCACTAGTGACTCACGTGACGTCACCACGGTTTTTACCCAACCATGAACTCTACTAACCTGCCGCAATGCATATCAAATAAAATGGTTTTCAAAGGGCAACATCCTGCTCACTATCACCCTGTCAAATGTCATGATCACTAGTGACTCACGTGACGTCATCACTGTTTTTACCCAACCTTGAACTCTAACCTGCCGACATGCATATCAAACGAAATGGTTTTCAAAGGGTAACAACCTGCTCACTATCGCCCAGTGAAATGTCGTGATCACTAGTGACTCACGTGACGTCATCACTGTTTTTACCCAACCTTGAACTCTGCCGACATGCATATCCAACGAAATGGTTTTCAAAGGGTAACAACCTGCTCACTATCACCCAGTGAAATGTCGTGATCACTAGTGACTCACGTGACGTCACCACGGTTTTACCGAAACATAAATTCTCCTAACCTACCGACATGCATATCAAATGAAATGGTTTTCGAAGGATAACAACCTCCTCAATATCACCCAGTGAAATGTCGTGATCACGAGTGACTCACGTGGCGTCACCACGGTGTTTGCCTAACCGTGAACTCTTATAGCCTGCCGACATGCCTATCAAATGAAATGGTTTTTAAAGGTTACCAAACTGCTCACTATCAATAAGTCAAATGACGTGATCACTAGTGAGTCACGCGACGTCACCGCATTTGCATCCGAGCATCAACTCCCTTTATCTGCTGGCATGCATATCAAACGAAAGTGTTTTATAAAGCCAGGAAGCTGTCCAGGATTACTCAGTAACATGACGTCATCAGTAGCGACTCGTGCGACGTCACAACGGTCGTACCCGAGCATCCACTCTTCTCACCTGCTCATATGCATATAAAATGTAAAGGTTTTCAAATTGTTACTGGTTGGTTGTTGTTGTTGAGTTACAGTATTAAGTCACTACTGACTCGCGCAGTTGCCACAGTCTTGCTGAAGCATATATTCTCCTAACATATACCGACACGTGTAGCAAAAGAAATGGTTTTCAAAGGGCAGGTAGCGGCTCACTATCACTCATTAACATGACGTGATCACTATAGTGACTCAAGCGACGTCACCACATATGTACTCAAGCATGCACTTTTCTAACCTGTGAATACACATTACAAAAGAAATGATTTTCACACTGTGACTAGTTTCTCGATAATATTTAGTAACATTATTAAGTCACGTGGTGATTCACGGGAAGTCACATACCGTGAGGTGGGCTGTTTATGCAAAGGTCTCAGGCATACGAAACGAAATGGTTTTACTAGTGAGATAGGTGCTTACTGTTACTGCGTCGTATGACGTTATCAGTAGTGGCTTACGCCACATCACCAACCAGCAGCTGACCAGCAACTTCTTCATGCTATCGACCTGCATGTCAGAGTGGAAGTCAATGCAATTATATTTTGTTGATTGCCGTGGATTAGTCAAATATAAGGGGAAAACTAGAGACTATCTGAATATCAGACGTGTGTGGCTCAGTATGCATTATTTTCTTACCAAACTCAAGGATGGAGTACCACAAGGTCACCTAGAAAAGAGCGTCGTGATGTATCGTTGTAAGCAAGCGGAGTTAGCAGACGGCGTTTCTGGCGCCTCCGTAATAGTGGCGGTCTGACCTTTTGTTTTGTGCTCCGGGTTTTACTGCTGTGCTCGTGGTTTACCTGAGTTGACCACCATGGATGATGGGGCTCCTACAGACGAACAGGCGAGCGCCGCGCGAAAGCGGGGTCCTCCGTTCAAGAATCGAAATGAGCTGCGAAAGAAAAACAACCGGGGTTCTGAAATCGACCGAGCAAGAATCGTTGTCGCCTCTAGGCGGGACGGAAATTTGAAACAACTCGCCGAGACGCTCGGAATAAATGTAAAACTGCAAGGTCAATTGCCGCGACAGACCGTGAAGTTTCTCTGAAAATGGGGGGCTCCGTCAGAAAGTTTGACGCCGACGTTGTCGCCTTCGTAACAAGAACTGTCGACGAGAATCCAACGTTTACGTTGAAACAGATAAATCGCACTCGTCAAGAAGAAATGCCTGGTCTCACAATCAGCACCACTTCTATTGACCGCCTCCTCGACGCACACACCTTTTCTGTAAAGCTAGCGACCCAGAGACCGGTGGACTGCAACCGCTCCGACGTGAAGAGCAAACGAAAAGAGTATGCGCAATGGTTGCAGATGAATGGTCCCCGGGTTTGCCGCTTTTACATCGATGAAACAAATTACAATATATGATGTTCAAGGAAATTTCGCCGCGCAAAAAAGGGCATGGCAGCGCTCCAGACGACGACTTCGACAAAAGGTGCGAACATCAACATCATCGCCTGCAGGTCGGCTAACGGCGTGCTGCACTGGAGCATTGTCGAAAGAGCCCATTGGATCGTGTTCAATGAGTTTCTTGCCGACATGTCTACCCAGGTTGACTCAGAGGAGCAGGAAACAGAGGCCGTCTTCAATAGTGAGCAACTTTTTACCCTTGCAACATATTTCGATCAATATACATGACGATAGAGAAGGAAATCTCGTGTCATGATACAACACAAGTAGCGCAATGTGTGTCGCGATGGTGACTCACTTATGTGAGTCACTCTTGTCACTTGGAAACGCGACTCGAAAAGGAGGAAATGAGTGATATACAAAGTACACTTAAGTGATTGAAGCAGCCATGACGAAACTAATGCGTGGAAACTGTGCTAGCTTAGCGCTGACACCAATACAATGATGACGTCAATATATAGACGGCATTCGTGACGCCTGGTGTGATCTCTCTTCCAAGAATTATTCGTTCCTCAATCAATTGCCAAGAGGAGGAAACTGACTGGCACCGGGATTAAAATGAGTGGCACTTGGATTAAAATAGCTGGCGCAAGTATTAATTCAGTTGGCACGCGGATTAATTCGGATGGCGCTGGGATTAAATGTGGTGGCGCCTGGATTAAATTGCTGGCCCTTGGATTAAAAATGCTGGCGCTCAGATTAAACTGGCTGGCACCTGGATTATTTTCGGTGGAGCTTGGATTAAATTGAGCAGGAAAACCTGTAGAACCTGTCATTTCTATGTAGGGCACATTATGTAGACATCATGGCACAAGTTATTCACTACTATGTAGGAGTGTGGATGCGGCAATTTTGCAAACAACTAAAAAAAGTGAAAGCAACAAATCTCAAAAGTTCCGCAAGCTTTCGAAACTAGTCCAGTGAGTTGCTGCCTCAAAGTTGAAGTGCATAATTTTCGTTTTCACGTGTTTTCAACACTGCTTTCCTTTTGTTTTGAAGTGCTTTCTTATTCTGTTTGTGGCGCTGAACTAAAATAAAGCAATGTGTTCACGAATGAATGCATCTCTACATCACTGGCATAAAGGGTGCCGTTTTTAAGTTCATCCACGCCGTGAGTTGGTCCTTTTCTATGAACCATCCCTACCTGCGTGTGCCGTCCTTCTCTCTCCGTGCGAGAGCTACGCTTGTAACAATGAGAATACTTGGGGTGTTACGTCCTAAAACCACGATATGATTATGAGGCACGCTGTAGGAGGGCTCCGGAAAGTTCGACAATAAGGTGTTCCTTAACGTGCACTCGCATGGTACAGTACACGGGCCTCTAGCATTTCGCCTCCATCAAAATGCGACCGCTGCGGCCGGGATCAAACCAGCGACCTTCGGACAGCATTCGAGCGCCGTAACCAATGTACCACCGCGGTGGACTGGCTACGCTCGTAAAGGCTCCACACATCCAAATGGACGTGTTCCTTAAAGGACCGAGTCGTAATGTTTATCACTGTGTCTTGGTGACTACGTAAGACACCGACAGGGAAAAATATCACTCGGGTGGGAACAGAGGAGAATCGGAAACACATAGCCACCACTGTAACTATGTCTTCCCTTCTCGCGGTGCCAAACCAGGATGTTTTTTTTTATGCCCTAAAGCGTCGTCGGTGCCTCAAACTTAGCTGCTGGCACTTCGCTAAAATTCACTGTTTTATGTTCGACAAGCTAATGTTAACAAAGGTTGGATTCATCACACATTTTTTTTCTGCATAATCAACAACCGCTAATTGCTTCGAATGTTCGAGACAGCAATCGACAGTACGTGTTGCTGCTGTAATACTACGGATAATGCGTTATTTTTGTCCAACTAGGTAAACATTGCTCCAACAAACTGAACTAACTTCGTTCATATTTCGACGCGACTTCACTGTCATATGTTTAAATGCACGATTATCGGAATGCGAAGGCATCCTCCTGTCGCGAACCTTCGAGATGGTGAATTGAACATATTCAACAGATGTATATGGCTGTAGTGTCAAAATCTCGTATTTGTTCGCCGTTGTTATCTTTTTGTGCTCGTTATAGCGTGAAGGCTGAGTGTTTTTTTTTTTTCTTTTTTTTTTTTTAGAGTGGCGTTCGCGGCCCCGCAGCGACCTCGCCTCGTCTAAGGGTACTGTGACGCCATCTCGGGCCCTCTGCGCAAAACGCGGACCGAAGCGCCCCTTTCCGGAGGCACCGTTGGTCTACCTAAACTACTACTAACACCGTGGCTAACACCTTGCGCCACCTGGAGGGCCTGCGTGGTCGGGGTGGCTGGGTATAATTTTTTCCACCTTCGACGCATGATTTTTTCCGCCTTTGACGCCGACATCCACACCGACGCCGGCGCCATATCTTATGCGACACGGGGCCTTTAACGCTATCGCGTTAAAACTGTCCGTAAGATCAGGAAGCTTGCGATGCCCACCGCTGCAAAGAGAAGCGCTCTCATAAATAATGGCGTACAAGTACTGAAGTTCGCACCCGCGCTAACATTTTAGCACAGGTGCGAACTTCAGTACTTGCGCGAATAATAAGTGTAAGTCGATTCACAAAACTTGAACAGCGTCGCAGTTGCCAAAGCAAGAATAAATCTCTATGGTAGGTAGTAGCATTAGTACGGATGTAATTATGTCTATCTGCGCCGCTGGAGCTACTGTTTCGCATGCCGCGACTGGAGCGACGAAAATCAATCCAGTCGCACGCGTCGCAATGCGATTTTTAGAGGACCCATTTCATATGATTGCGATTTCAACAATGTGACTGGGGCGACGTCCAGGGTTGCTTGCTGCCTGGTTTTGTGGCACTTGCCGCATAATTATTTTGATGTAATGAAGAAAACGTGCACATCATATTATTGACCTGTAAATGAAGTGCACATTATAATATTACTGACCTGTAAATGATGAGCAAATGATATGTGTCATCTGTAAGTAAAAAAAAAAAAAAAAGTCGCAGTTTCGCTCAAAAGGCGAAGCATCGATTTCGATAGCAAATTACTAGAGAGCTATACGAAGCAAGGATAGTAGTTTAATGGGCCGTATAAAACTGTAAACATTCGCTTACTAGCTAACTAGACAAGCATGGTGTCCCGCGCTCCCAGGTAAACATGAACACATCTCGCTCGATGACCGCGGAAACTCGCTGTGAAAACGCCGGAGGGAGAAAGCGCTCCAGCAGCAGCGGGAAATTGACCTTCGCGCTGTCTCTCGTCTCGCTTCAACGCGAACTAAACGTCGAAAGCACAGCGCATACGAAGCTACCGGCAATCGGCGCATGCACTTTGTCGCCATCGCAGATTGCTTTGAAAATGAGGCCCGAGCGCACACGCACTTCGCCCACTTCGCCGATCGGGTTCAAAGTACGGCGCCCTCGCGGTTGCGCTGTGAGCAGTACCCGACGGAGGAAAACGCACCCCCCCCCCCCCCTTCCCCTACCACTCCCTCGCTTCGCCCCCGTGCCTCGCGCTCGAAAGAAGATTGCGCACTTCCGCCCTGCCTTCTTCCCTCGCCTACGCTACATCCGCGATTGCCGGCTCGCCCTAATACGCTTTCGCTAGCACACACAGTGTGCGGCACGTGGCGACGACTTTATCGCCCTTGGACTTTATAAGGAACTTCACGGCGACGACGGCAGAAATGGGCTTGGTATTTCCATATAAGTGCTACCTGAATAAAACGTTTTGAAGCTTAAATTCGATTTGGAGTGCGCAACGGCGGTTTCTGAAGTTCAGTGCGAAGAGACACGGCGTACGTAAACAATGGCTGTAGTTTACGCACGCCGAAAGTGGGGTTGTGCCGACGAAAGGGATCGAGAGAAGGCCGCGCTTACCACGCCAGACGGCCTCTCCGAGTTCAGGGTGAGGCCATTGGGATTTTGCTCTGCGCCTGCAACGTCCCAGCGCGTGTGCAATACAGTCTTGGCAGGACTGAAGTGCAAGACTTGTCTCGTCTTCTTGGATGACGTTGAATTTTTTGCCTCGAATTTCGAAGAACACCTGAGCCGGCTTCACGCCGTACTTGATGCGATCAAGTCATCTGGACTCACCCTAAACAAGTAAACTTCCGTTTCGCTTACGAACTTCTCTTCCTGGACCATGTCATCAGCAAGTCTGGAGTACGTCCCGACGCGCAGAAGACAGCTGTCATCGCTACGATCCCGCGGCCCGTCGACTAAATGGCAGTGCGTAGATTCCTTCGCCTGTGCGCCTATTACAGGTGCTTTGTAGGAGACATTTCAAGCATTGCGGAGCCATTAACTCATCGCACTAAAGCCGACGTCGACATTAAATGGCAAACACAGCAAGATGATGCACTTGAGGCAACTGAAACGACGGCTGCCGTCACCGCCGGTGCTTTCACACTTCGACGAAGACGCCGAGATGAAAATACACACCGAGCCAAGTAGCGTAGGCCTTGGTGCCATGCTGGTTCAAAGGACGGAGTTGAAAGCGTAATAACTTACGCTAGCCGGTCACTGTCAAAAGTTGAAGCGAAATATTATACGACGGAGAAAGAGTGCCTTGCGATCATTTGGGCCACGGCGAAATTTTGGCCTCACGTATACCGCAGGCACTTCGATGTGGTAAGCGACCACCACAATTTGCCTTTGCTGGCAAACATAAAGGATCCTTCAGGTCGCCTAGCCCGATGGAGTCTCAGACTCCAGGAATTCTACATCACTGTGCTGTATCGGTCCGGGAGAAAGCATTTTGACGCCAACTTCCTGTCGCGCGCCCCTGCTGACCCTCCACCGCAAGGCGAACTGGACGACCACGCCTTCCTCGGAACAATAACTGCAGACGACTTCGCCGAACATCAAAGAGCAGACGCAGAGCTACGAAGCCTTGTGGAGTACTTAGAAGGTAAGACCAACGTTGTTCATAGGGTATTTCGGCATGGAATGTCTTCGTTTCGCTTGGGCAACGACGTCCTCGTAAAAAAGTACTTCTCCCCAGCCCGCGCAAACTACCTTCACGCTCTACCAGCAGCACTCCAGCCAGAAGTCTTGCAAGCCCTGCACGACGATCAGAAAGCCGGGCACTTCGGGTTTTCCCGTACGCTCGCAAGAATACATACTGGCCGCGCCTGACCGCCGATGTCGCTCACTATACGTCAACACATGCCCCTCTCGGTCAAATAGTCCCGAGTCCATTGATACATCCGGCCACTAACTCCCACAGCCTCAAGTGAGTTCAGTATGGCATCATGGGCGACGTTGTCGTATGCTCCTTTGACATCAAGAAAAAGTGCAACTGGTAGGCGCTTGAGGATTTTTTGTTCTTGGACCCTGTTAATGAGGTCACTACCATTGTCGATGGATGAGCGACCTCGACGAAAGCCAGCCATGGCATCCGAATAGATGTTGAATTGCTAGAGGTACCATTCTAAACGAGCAAGAATAATTCTTTGCATCACTTTGCCGACGCAGCTCGAAAGCGCAATCGGACGATATGATGAAAAATCAAGCGGAGACTTTCCAGGTTTCAGAATGGGGATCAAGCAGCTCGATTTCCATTGTTTAGGAACAACGCCGTTTCGCCAAGACTCATTGTAGCAGTAGGGCTGCGTACGTGATGCCATCTGGTCCTGGTGACCAAGAACGCCTGCAGGTCGCTAACGCGGCGTCGAGCTCTTCAGGTGAAAATGGCACGTTCATTTCTGATACACGTGCCTCAGGGACGCCATTCAGTGCCGCGTCAGTAGGGATGATCACGGATTCAGCAACCTGCACACAGAACTCTTCAGCCACTTCAAACGGCGAGCGCTGTTGGTAGAGGGCCAGAGCAGCAAAGGGCTTCCTTTGATGCGGACATGAGCGAAGACCCCTAACCGTTCTCCATATGTGTGAAAGCGATCTTTGGGGATCAAGCGCCTGACAGAAAGTTTTCCATCGCCTGTCTTCCAATTTATCCATACGACGCTGAACTTCCTTTTGTATCCGTCGTGAAGCACTCAGGTATAGAACAAATTTCTTGCGCCGATACCTTCTTTCCGCCTGTCGGCGTTCCGCACGCAGCCTCTCCAGTTCTCTCCCGAAGTGTGTTCGCCTTGCTGACCTTGTAAGCGAGCACATGAATGCTTTCATAGCGTCCGCGATTTCGTCTTCTACATTGTGTGAAAGGCCTTCCCGACATGCGTCATCCATATGCTCCTTAAACCTTGACCACTCAGCTGTACGGAAGACTGTAGAGGAGTTTTACTCAACTCCACTAATCTTGATCTTTGTTGGAATATGGTCGCTTCAAAGTGTCTCTATGTCAGTAAACCATTGGACGCTCGAGGTGAAGCACCGTGACACCAAAGTCAAGTCTAAGCAGCTACTATAGGTCCTGCCTCGCAGAAATGTAGGGCTGCCATCATTCGCAAACCACATATTCATTCATTCATTCATTCATTCATTCAGTTTATTCACCAGACTCTACTGGATGGCTACCTAGGCTAAAAGCTGCGTAGACAGCTTGACAGAGGCCCAGGTAGCCGTTACAAGGCAGATACAACATAACGGCAAAAACAAGATACTTAGCAAATAATGAAAGTGGACATGTAAGCATACGTATATGTTGATAAACAAAACCAGCGAATCAAACATAGTATAGGATCAAAATATACAGAATGTGTCATCAATACACAAGAAAACAGATAGAAATATGAGTATTTCATAAAAAAATTGCTACAACAAGACAATTATTACAACTCTTTTACAAAAAATGCTCACTACTGAGATTTCGACATGTATTTCGTTTCCTTGTATTTGTTCAGAACTAAAGGAAGATTGCATTGTACCATTTGAAGTTTGTAATCTGTTCGAAAACGTGGCAGAAACCACGTGTCTGTGCTGCGTGTGTTTAACACAGGTCTGTGTACAGTTAAGCTCGCCATTGTTTCTAAGAACCGTCTAAATATTTTATTTGAATGATAAAAAGACGCCAGAACACAATAGTCGCCCAGTCAAAAAATCCGTCAAAGCGTTCTTGTCGGAACGACAGCATTCTTGTCGGCAACGACAAGATTCTTGTTTGCAACGACAGAATCCTGTTTGCTGCCTTCCGACACCGACAGCAATGCTGTTTGCAACGACAGCATGTCTGTTTGCAGCCTTCCGACACCGACAGCAATGCTGTTTGCAACGACAGCATGCCTGTTTGCTGCCTTCCGACACCGACAGCAATGCTGTTTGTAACGACAGCATTCCTGTTTGCTGCCTTCCGACATCGACAGCAATGCTGTTTGCAACGACAGCAAGCCTGTTTGCTGCCTTACAACACCGACAGCAATGCTGTGTGCACGATTGACTAGCAGATCGACACTAACGACGGAGCCCCAATATGGCGCCCGCGATTAGATGGGCACTGCGAAATGCGTCGCGGCGTCGACGCATGTTAGCTAATGCACGCATTTATGAAGGCACGAGGCGACGCCAAGCCACAGGTATTCGATAAAGTGTATCTTCATGAAAGATCGATGCAAGTAGATTGGTATGGTGAGCCATCAATGAAGAAGGAAAGACGTCGCGATGAGTTGCCAAGGAAGCCCTCTCTTCTGCATGGCTCTGGCACTATTTGTAAACGCTGAAAACAGTCGTCCACGGGTGTGAGCTGCGTGAAGACAAGAGCGAGTTTACGGGTGCATGCGCACATGACCAAAGTTGCCTTCTCAGTTGGCCTGCATGCCGGCGTATTTCAGAACATTTGAGCTACGCGCGCGGCAACTATATGCGAGCACCGGTAAAGAGCGCTGCTTACGCTCCGCGCCGCTATAAGACTTCACGCTCTGAGATACTGCAGGGAACTGCGTAGATTTCGCACTTGATAAGCGCGTCTTGCCGAGACGCGAGCGACGCGCTATCAACTCAGCTGCAAAACGACGAAGAGGCCAAGTAGACACGCCAATTTTACCTTGGACACGCTATCACGCTCCGCTCAGTCGGCTTTGTAGCGGAGCGAGGGATGCGGTCTTCGTTCCGCTGCCGGTATGAGCGTCGTGCGCAAGCACAATTATATCATCCCCGCTAAGCGGTTTTGTGGCATTTGCTTGCATATGCCGGACTGAGCGGGGCGGACAGCAAGCGCTCAGCTAAAACAGCTGATCGTATGCGCGCTCGATGTTATCGGAAGCGTATCAATGTTTCGTTCGGTGCAAGTCGATCACCGCAGGGAGATTGTATTATGCTTAATTTTGACTTCGTGCGTAGCTGTCGTGCCCACTCTGCGTGTACGGTGGCAGCGCATTCAAGCTATTTTACACATAACTTTTTTGTGTATGGATATTCCCCCTCTTGTAACAATGAATACAAATTTAATTTCATTTTTTGTCATATAACAAATCAATCACTTTATTGGTGCATCATAGGTTAATTAAATTCACCAGGGTCTCAATGTGAAAGACTGCAACACGTACAAGCACCTGTAGAAAGCCTCACACAACACTGCCCAAATGTTTGCTGCTGGAACAGCATAGATTTATGCCATACATGTTCCTCGTTGATTACAGACATGAAAAAGATTGACCGCATTGCACAAAAGCAAATGCATAGGAAAAAAGTGCTTGTAAAATGACAATGTTCTTCCTAGCACTGTGCACAATAGCCACCAAGTGAGGCACAGCGCTAAGACTTGCACGGCTTAGTATTACAACAATACATTCTTGCAGTAAAAGTTCCCTTTGTGCTAGTGTGCAAGACACAGTTGACGGCACCATGAAAAAAGAAAAAAAAAGCGTAGTATACAGGAAGTGAGCATTAAAATAACTAACAGAAGTGAATTTGGATCGCTGCTACAGTCCCCTTTCTAACACTACAAACGCTTCTAATAGGAGTCAACCCTCTTGGTTTTCTGCCATGCATGCTCTAAGCAAGTCGAGGCTCACAAATGCATGTTACAAAAATGAAGCAGTACTATTTTCTTAATATTTATTTTTTAATATTTTCCCTCACTGTCATTTACACAGTATCCAGTCATAGAGCACTGCACGGGCCCGGGCCGGCCCGAAAGCCCGGGCCCGGCCCGGCCCGCGGGCCGCGCCGGGCCGTCCGAATCGTTTTGTCGGCGGGCTCGGGCCGGGCCCGGGCTTAAAGCCGCGGGCCCGGGCCGGGCTCGGGCTTGAGGCCATGGGTCCGGGCCGGGCTCGGGCTTGAAGCCACGGGCCCGGGCCAGACTCGGGCCCGCTCATTGAAGGGCCTAAGTAGGCCTTCGAGCACACGCGACCGTTATGCATTGCATGGTTCAATGCATTCTGTGCCAAGCTGAAGTGACACGTGCAAGATGACTGTCATCATCATCATCAGTCTATATGTTCACTGCAGGACGAAGGCCTCTCCCTGCGATCTCCAATTAACCCTGTCTTGCGCTAGCTGATTCCAATTTGCGCCTGCGAATTTCCTAACTTCATCACCCCACCTAGTTTTCTGTCGTCCTGGACTGCGCTTCCCTTCTCTTGGTATCCATTCTGTAGCTCTAAAGGTCCATCGGTTATCCATCCTACGCATTACATGGCCTGCCCAGCTCCATTTTTCCCGCTCAATGTCAATTAGAATATCGGTTAACCCCGTTTGTTCTCAGATCCACACCGCTCTCTTGACTGTATATCTTACCAGATGACTATATCTTATCAAAGAAAATAGTAAAACAGATGAAGTTCTCATTTTTAATAGCGGAGCTGTTTCAGCCGGGCCTAATGTGTCCGCTGAATCCAAAAATGTGGGCCGATCCTGGCAGCAGTGCAGAAAGGGTCCAAGTGCAATGGCACATACACCTGTGAACTAGCGAAGCTGAGCCTGCATAAGTCTAGCTAAGAATAGTGGGGACTAATTGCCTATCGATAGGCAATTGATAGCCAATCAATAGCTAGTCGATAATCGATCAATAATCAATAAATTCCCGAAAATGCTGGGGATGACTTGGTAGTGCTTAGCCTAGCCCAAATACGTGGCCAATACCTTACGATAGCCAATCGGCAGCCAATCAATAGCTAATCGATAATGGATCAATAATCAATAAATTACGATAACTTGGTAGTGCTTAGCCTATCCCAAATACGTGGCCAATATCTTGCAATAGACAATCAATAGCCAATCAATAGCTAATCGATAATCAATCAATAATAAATAAATTCCGGGAAATGCTGGGGATGACTTGGTAGTGCTTAGTCTAGTCCAACAGCCAGGACTAGCTAGGTGCCCATCATCTCCACTGTCTCTTTAGCATTGCGCAGCCAGTGCAAGCTACGCTAATTTGTTTTTTCCTTTTCCACAAAAACGAACATTGTTTCCACGTAAGGAAAAATAAATTATACAAAGAACCACTCCTCAAACCATTTCCACGTTACCGCTTTTGCGATCGCACTATTACCAGTGTCGATAATATGGCATTATTTTAGCGCTAAGGCCAGTTACTTTTTGCTTCAATGCATAAAACAGCGTTTTCTCAAAAAGTTAATTGGAACGCCCATGAATTTTGTCGGGCATATTGAAAATTAATATCTCGAAACTGGTTCAGTCCTGAGAATTCGTTCCAAGTGGATACGCCTTGCGAACTCAGCGGCTATAATTCGTAGATTGAAAGATGTGCCGTAAAATAATTAAAAAGTTAATTCGCGTAATTATGTTAAATATTCAAGTAGGCGTTTTGACCATCCATTAGGCCATCCATGTCAGAATTAGCTTGTAACTACAAAAAACAATTAGCCTCCTCAGAGCGTCGTTGCATTAATGCGAACACAAGAAATCCTGAGATATGGGCAATTCCATACTTCAGAACACTCTATAAGCATCAGTCGTTAATACATGACCTACCATTCACTTTCAACCGATACAAAAATGGCGGTAATTTCAGTAAGAAGGAACTCAGCTGACACTTTGGTCCCTTGTAATGTATCTGATATGATTATTATTCTGCCTGTCTGTATGGTTCTGAGTATATAATGTAAATCCTGTTTCGTTTTCTTAGCAAATGTTGATCTTGTAAAATTCAGTCTCATGCTGTGTTGTATAGCTGGTGCTGCGTTGTTCTGTATAGCTAGTATTGTTATTGTAGTGTTGTTTAAAATGCATTCTGTTAAAACTTTTCCAATTCTGTTAACTCGCCGTTACGCAAATATTCTTTGCCTTTCCATTCATAGCTATTTCGTATATGAGGAATTCCAGCGATAGCTGGAAATATATGTGAATTATTTTGCATGTGTGGTCTTTCGGGTCATGTCAAGCTACATATGTATGTAGCTGTTAGTCCAAAATGACCGTCCAGCATGTAAACTGGACGATAAATTGATTTGATTTGATTGATTTCGTCGGACACCTTGAAAATTATTATCTCGAAACTGGTTTAGTCCTGAGAATTCGTTCCAAGTGGATACGCCTTGCGAACTCGGCGGATATAATTAGTGGATTGAAAGATGTGCCATGAAATAACTAATTAAAACGTTAATTAGCGTAATTATGTTAATTCTTCAATTAGGCGTTTCGATTTCTCGGGGAAGTAATGGCCGCCTCATCGAGTAGTTTAGATCAAGGATTGTAACTGTGCTATCTGCCACAGGCAATCTTTAAAAATTTGGTTCAGCTAAAATGAAACGCCCTGTATATTTGCATGCTAAACGACGTCATAGAACCATATCGTACAAATCAAGGTAAGTACATGCGCACAACCAGAAAAATAGTAGCACAGGCAATGGGCCGGATTACTGATGTTCCCGTGGGAGAAACAGATTTCGGCCTTTTATTGCTTATATACTGCAGCTGATTAAACCTCGAGAAGGTGAGGCTGACAGATACGGTACAATCTGTGTGTAAAAAAAAGAATTTTTTCTTACAGGCCGGGCCTGGTCATGCACACGCGTGCCCTAGCTAAGCTTAGTAATGAACGCCCGGGCCCGGGCCGGGCCCGGGCTCAGTAACACGGGCCCGGGTCGGGCCCGGGCTTGGAATCACGGGCCCGGGCTGGTCTCGGTCATGTACACTCGGGCCCGGGCCGGGCTCGGGCTTTGTATTACGGGCCCGGGCTGGGCTCGGGCGTCGTAAAGCGGGCCCGGGCCGGGCTCGGGCCGAAAAATCAGGCCCGTGCAGTGCTCTATCCAGTCATGGCCTATTAAACTTTCATACCACAAAAGCAGCAAAACTGACAAAAGGCATCTTGAATTTTTTTTCAAGCAGCTCCTTTTGTCCACCAATGCAACAAAGCTATGCTGTCTTTGCCAAGGCCGAGAGCACAAGTGGCACGTGGTTAGCAACCAATGAGTAGAACAACCAGTAGACATAAAGCAAGAGCTAAGGCTACTTAACCATTTCACACTGTTCCTTTCACACCGCGGTCAAACACCAGCTGCACATTCAGCCCAAAGCAAGAACAAAACCTATACAAACTGCCTCAGGGACACAGTGTAGAGAGCACTCACTGTCGGACAAGCAGTTTTCTTTTGAAACTTCGGAGGAAACCATATCTGGACGGAGGGAACAGTTTTGAGAAAGCTAGGGCACAGATTGCGGCTCATTAAAGGTCCTAACAAGTTAGTACGACAACATTGCGATCACATCAAGCCCAGCACTTTGAGACACAACATAGAAGATTGAGCGATATAGGATAACAGCTGTACCCTAATCATGAGCAGCGTGCCACTCCCATGTACATTTGGGATACGAGCAGATAACCCCACGTCATTGGAAGCCGCTCAGGAACACTGGAGCCTCTCAGGAAGCTGGAACACCAGTGACCAAGCTAGACATCGCGGTACTGTCCCTTATCCTGCAATTGTGGATACAGAGCGGAACACGACTGCAGCATCATGACCACAGTGGGAATGACGCCCTCGAAATCACTACCGCGACTCCATCCTAGAAGGGAGGGAAGTGTGTACAAGCAACGCACCACTGCTCCTCAGCTGGAGGAAGTTTCACCAGTGCAGCAGAAACGGAAAGCGACGCCAGCCCGAGTCAAGTTCCAAGAATCCTGTGAGGATCTGTGAAGGGTCAAATCCTTGAAAACCACCAACTGATGCTTCAACTGGGGAACAGATGTATCTCTCTTAAGACACTGACTATTATCATTCACAAACACCTGATGTTCCCCAATGTCAGTGCATACTGGATTTCAAGACAACTGGCAGTCTTTGATTGGCACAGTAGACTGCAAACTAGCATAAAGCTTGAAGAATGTTGTGACAGGAAAGGTTTTGTGACAGGTTTATTTGCCAGGTCATCACCTATGACAAGATGTGGGTGAATCGTTTATAAAAGTTATACTTGCCTAAACAATGAACACATATGGAAGCTTCCCAACACAAGAAGTTTCGAGCAACTCAGTCGGCAGGTGAACTCATGGTCATGGGCTAATTTTTGCGCGGATAGATGTAGCATCATTTTGATTTCCTCCCTAGTAGCGAGACTAGCTGAGCAAGTACACGAGTAGTGAGCAAGTACAGCTGTGAGGTTCTCCAACGTGTAGATAGTGCACTTAGGAAGAAACGGCCCTGCCTAAATACCATGGGGGTTCTCTTCATCCAGGAAAATATGTGTGCACATACAGTGCACCACACAATGGGCACTTTACAAATAATCTTGGATGAGAGGTGCTGCAGCATTTGCTATAAAAGCCCAACTTCACTCCAAGACTCTTTCTTTGGGCCACTAGGATAATGAAATACAGTAGGCTGTCCATGCATGGCTGCAACATAAAAGAAATCTTTCTACGCTGCTGGCATCCTTGTACTGCCAAAATGAAAAGGGATTACCTCGAAAAATGAGATCACTTCCATGCATGTAAACATGTTTCATAATCCTAAAAAATAAAAAGTCCAAGCTTTGAATTGAATTGAATTGAATTTATTTCCAACATGTTTACATATGACATGTTTGAGGTGTATGGGAGTAAAAGCCGCTAAAAAGCAGCTTGACAAAGCTCCCATATCCCTATTGTGTTTGGCAGTGCAGGGCAGAAAACACAGAGTACATTGTTAACAGCAAATAATTACAATGTCGTCAAAAAAAGGAAAAGAAACTGAATAAAGCAGTACAGTGCGGCAACAAAAGTAGAAATACAACCATACGAGACATTTGATACTAGTCCAATTTCTCTAACAACATTATATTGTATCAGAAAAAAAAGTTCTCGTATGCTTTTAAAAGAATAAGTAGTGGTTATATTTTCCTGCGTAATTTTAAACTTATTTAAAGTATATGGTAATGCATAACTGAGTGTTTGGAATCCATAATTTGTGCGCAGGTGTGGAACGTGCCAGTGTTCATGACATCGTGTTGAGTAATTTGTGGGATTTTCATGTAAGTTAGCGATGTCTCTAAGCAACATATTGTTTTGTTTTACCTGCATTTTATAGGACTTAAGAATACGGAATTCATATATTTTTTCTACTTCCATGATACGGTATTTTGAAAATAGGGAACTTACATGTGATGTAAAAGGTACATTCAGTATAGCTCTCATCGCAGCTTTCTGCAATATTAGAAGTTTGTTTTTACAAGTAATGGTAGTGGTTCCCCACACTAAATGACAGTAGTTAATATGCGATGTGAAAAGAGCATGATATATTATCATCTTTACTTTGATTGGTAATGTCTGTTGAAATTTTCTTAATAGACCTACAACTCGAGCTAGCTTGGTGGTTATCAAATCAACATGATTGTTCCACAACATGAATTCATTAAAGTAAACACCTAGTGTTTTCACGGTACTCACTATTGCTATAGCGTTTTCACCAAGGGTTAAGCTGAGGTCAGTCATGAAGTGCATATTTTTTGGTCTGAATATAACGGCTTTAGATTTTACTGTGTTAATTGTTAATGCATTTCTTCTGGACCACGCGTGAAGTTTTGCAAGTACATCATTACCCTTACGAATTAAATAACCTGCATCCGTTCCTGAAAGAAATATGCTTGTGTCATCAGCGAAAATGATGTAATAAGCCTCATTATCTGACTTGAGCCTGACTTGAGCACCTCTCATGCGCTCAACAACAGAATTATATCAACTGATGCATTAGTCTTCGTGACTTGATGAATGAAATCGAGCTTCAGTCCACTGCAACACTTTTGGTGATAGCCATGCACTTCGCTCAGACATAAAGCAGTTGCCCCAGAAAGATGGATCATAATTTTTCAGTTACAAGCCTATATTTTGAGGAAAGTACATACGGTTCAATTATAGCAGCCTGCTACAGTTCGACGGATGACACAATTCGGAATTCATAAATACAACTACTCTACCTTAATATTGACTCTATAACTCACTTTCCCGAGTCAATTGTACCTGCAATCTTGAAATATGAAATAAACATTCAAAATCCGATTAGTTCTTTTCCACCTTATTAAGTAACTCACACAAATATGATATGTTGCCAACATTTAAGAAAACACACTGCAATGGTATGTCGCCAACACAATACAAGACGTGGTTCTCGGATGGAGGCGGATGACGGCGGCACATCAAATGCACCGGGTGCAGTGAGCAGCTGCTGGCAGTGAAAATACATAGTACCCGAAACAACATAAATGGCTAAGATATAACAGTACATGCCATCAGACATTTTTACATAGGAAGAGCATGTTTTTCTTGGAACATAGTACTCAGAACTGTGAAGACAATCGGGCCAACCTGGCACCTCAAACACTTGCACATTTGTGGGAGGGTACCAAATCATGATACGAAAAGCCTTTTCACATTTCGTGGAATATCATGAATTGGTCGTGCTTGTCCAAGAGCACATGTTTGAAAGCACCTCTTATATGTGTGCTCCAGCTCTTTCTTTGCACACAACAGACAAGACGAAAGTTCCACTTGTGCTCAAACAGTCCGGTGGGCCTGGTGCATGATGCACTGTTCAGCAATTTGAACAGGCACATGCTTGGCAGCTGTTACAAGCTGGAGTGCCAATTACCAATGCCATCTTCAAATGGAAATGTTGAGGTACCCCAAAGAGGGATAAAACATCTGTGCGCACTTTGAAAGATGCAACAACTAATGCATGCTAAATGTCATTGCACTTTCTCCGTACAGCTTTGCAGTCTGCTGAACAAATGCTAAGAACAACTTTTCAGCGGCACAGATTTGAGCTTCTGTGACAATATCTTTCAACAAAAAAGAGACTGCTTGTGTAAGTAGCACAAAATGTGCCATGTATGCTCGAGGAAGTGTGCATCATGACAGACAATACTAAAATAAAAGCCGAGAGCGCCATTCAGCAGCCTTCCAATATGACCGATCTGACAAGGGCTGTCCCGACCTTGACAAAATTATGGGTGGCCGTACTGAACGTAATCTTGCATCCACAATTAAACTTCAAGTGCCTGCCTATGTACCACGAAGAACCAGTACATGATAGCCGCAATTCAGTCACTTTCTTTGTCATGCCTTCCCAAACACAATGCATATAGTCAGGTGCCAGCCCTCAAACAAGATCAAGGCCTTGCAACTTGATAAGAGTTGATGGTTCCTTGATGCCACAAACAGGTTCCTTAAGCTGAGCTGCTTGAACAATTCCTTTGAGCCCACCACTTTGTGTCCTGCCAGGTGCATTCTGGCTGTTGAAAGGGTACTTCATTGTGCCTGCAGGCAAAGCATCAATTGTACTAAACATCAGAATGATATCTGCATTTAGAATGTTCAGGTGGACACTGCAGTGAAAATATGCAAGATTTTAAAACACTTCCAGTAGTCAAACATTTCACAGATGGCCCTCATGCAAAATTGATGGCATCTCTCGACAGCACAGCACAAGTGGGGAAAAGGCGCCATGTTGCAAGACTGCACCCACCACAAAGAGAAAGAACCTGCCTAGGACTGTCCAAGACCTGCAGTTTGCATGAGCCATGCAAAATATTCCTAACATTCCCCGGGTTCATCTTTTACCGCGACAAAAAGGTCAACGAAAGAGAAATTTCAGGTACCAGCTAGAAACGAAGGACACATATTTTTTGCTTGCGCATATATGCCACAAAACAACCAGCATGAGCAGCATTTTAGTACAGCCTATTTTGCTAGATTTTCTAGAAGTATAGCTACTCTTGACGTAAAATATGATTGATTTAACTACATGATGCATTTTTATGCAAGGAAGTGAACGCTTGATATTTTTTCCCATCTGTGATTCTGACAAGTTTCTTTGAAACTTACAGTTGCACGACATCCTGAACTATACTCAACTGAGGTGTGAATTACAATGTCAACATCAGTGCACTGTAATGTTTCGAGTGGCCCGTGAGCATTGATTAAAATAATTTCAATTTTCAACAAACACAATCACTCCAGTGCAAGTTGTGTTGTTAAGGCTATTTCGCATACCTCACAAATACCGCACGTCTTGGACAGTCCTAGTCAGGTTCTTTCAGCTTTGTGATGGGTACAGTCCTATAAAATATGGTGCACGCAACGTCTATAGTGGCATTGCCATGCAGTTTCTGTTAGACGAGCAACTAAGAGGTCAGCATCTGTGCCTTGGGCCAAATGCTACTTAGAAACCACACATCTGAATGGTAAAAGAAATGCAAACTGTCAACTTCCAAGAAGAATGGAAAACAAGTTAGTGCAATGCAGCTGCTGTGTGTACTGTATCCTGAATTCATATGTCTTTATCAACACCACTCACCTCATGGCGACACTAAAATCACTGTTTCCATTTTTTTCCTTCCCACCATACAGCAGAAACTTTTCTTGCAAGTTTTTCAGCGATAGAAAAAATTGCACTAAAAAGTGATGTGCGATAATTAATAGTGCTTCAAATAGTTTTGCTGATTTTCAGCTTTGTATTGCTGTTTCCTAGATTCGGAAATACAGCAGTCGGCCAAACTGGAAAGTGCAAAAGCTAATTCTGCGCTTCTTCTACAGTATCAGCTGCTAGCTAGGGGCACTTTCTGCACAAATCTGAGTCGTTACATCCAGGCACAGCACTTAACTATGATCATAGGCTGCTGTCTGCAGCCTTTAGCTGAGCTGCAGACAGCAGCTCAGCTATAGGCTCGTGTTTGGCATTGGCTAGATGTCTGCCAATGCCAGACACGATATCATTAAGGTATTACATGTTTTGTCAGATTTGCTCAGCTATAGCTTGTGTTTGGCATTGGCTAGATGTCTGCCAAAGCCAAACACGATATCATTAGGTATTACATGTTTTGTCAGATTTGCAACAAATGTTAAAACAATTAAATGGCAGGCCACTGAAAGTGATGACATAATATTGCATCATGAAATAGTGTGGAAATTATGCAGTCAATATAAAAACACATCAGGCATGGTCAACCAAAACTGCTGATGCACCAAACAATTAAAACAAAAAGCAGTAAGTGGATAGCTTTAATTGTTAATCACTACAAACTTTCCTGTGTATGTAAAATCCAGTAAATAGGTTTGACATGTTATTTGGTATACTTCAAATCTGCATCACATACACTAAAACATGGATCAGAGAAACATGAGACATAAAGCTTTTTTGACAGCCTGTGCTTTAGTGTGTGCACATCACATTCAAATAATACCAGGATGCATAAGCAAAGAGCCCACATTCCTTCTCTCATAGACTTGACAATAGCCATTAAAATTAATGGCAAAATGCTGTTTGAGCTCACTTACCATCTATAAGCATACCTTGCCCCAAGCACTAGCTGCATCCTAAGTACCCATTATACTGCTTCCTGTTTAGGATAGCTGGTCTTGCTGGGGAGTCAACACAACAGACAGCAACGTGCACTACTGACCGAACAGTTCTTCCAGTGTGTGACCACACCAGCTTTCCAACGCTGTTGATCTCTTCGACAAACTGCTTCAGGGAGAGCATTTGAATACCACACACCTGAAGCTAGCACATTTTGCCACAGAGTTAAAACTGGAAGTTCATTAATCATCACTTGAATTGGCCATATGGAGTTTTTGCTCGCATCAAACACAGGTGCTCCATCTCTGTTCATGGTCAAAGTGATGTCGCTCCATGTCATGTTCCTCTACTTTCTAGCACTGGTAGAGAATGCCATCCGTGATGTCAGCAAAAACACCTGACACATGAGGAGCAGATGCAATCTTCTGCAAATAAAAAAGCAAGGTACTGCCAACCTGTTTTAGCAGTACCAGAAGCTGCTGCTTAATGTTAAATATCGAAAAAAAAACTTGCAGTAATAATTAAATGTTGCAGCTTCTCACTGCCACAAGAAGCACAATTGATGGTGTCTTCGTCTTTGGCATCATTTTATCTTCCCAGATATTGATGACAGGTCTGGCAGTATAGATGGATCCTCAGTGCTTTTCTGTTTTTTCACAGCCTCCTCACAGCATATGTAGTGCATGGCACAACTTTCTCCCCAAAGAGAGCATTTATTAAAGTGAGAAGTCCTTGTAGCTGTGCCCACGTAAGACCTGAAGTAACAACATATGCCAGTATGAGTAGCCTGTGCCCTTGTTGGTTTCTGGTTTGGAAGGTACTCCTCCTAGAGCTTTGTGAAGTACATGTACTGCATGCTCACTTTCTTCAGCACCATTCTCTGGTTCACTGTCTGCATCACCCTTGTGTATCATGTTCGGCACCAAAGGAGGCGAGACTCCTGCCTATGGGATCAATTTTAGTGCTTCCCCATAGCTGGTGATGCGCGTTAAAGTCATCTCTGATAACCCAGGGGGAATTGGTCATTTGCAATATTTTACTGAGCCTTTTGCCATCAAAGGGACCCGCTGGGGATATGCAGGCTCCAATAAGTGTAAATGACCCAGTCTTCTTTTTTACATGCAGGCAGACATGTTGGTTGCCTTCATGTGGCTCTACCGCGTGAGTGACATACGTAAGATCTGTGCGGATGTAGGCGATTCCTTTGCTGCATGCTCCGCATGTGGACGAGGCGAAAGGTTCGTAACCAGACAGTCTGGGTGGAGTTTGGTTCCCATATGACCAATATGGGGAAATGATTTCTAAAAACGAATTGACGAAAGTGCTATGTGGGTCCTGAGACCTCTGACATTCCACTGGAAGATCGACGCACCTTTAACTTCTGCGCGGAGCGGCTATTGGTTGACCCATGGTGCTTAGACGATGCTAGCAAGCACTGGATTTAGTGCATCCAGTATTTGCAGAGCACTTCGAGCTGCAGGAGTTTGTAGCTTGTTCATCATTATGCGGATTGTATTGATTAGCGACTGCAGGATTACAGCTATACTTGCCTGTCCTGGTCGGACAAATCACCGACAGTAGACGCCGAGGGTTGTCCATCAGAAGTTTGCCGAGATCCTGTTGGTGTTTGCTGTCATTTTGGTTGGACCGGCCAAGATTCGGCAGATGTTGTCTTCTCAGTGGTCTTGTCCTTCGTGGTCCTTTCCGCATTGTATGGTCTGGGCGGCAGAGAAGTAGGTGAAGTCATCGGAAGTGGCAAGCGCGTCGTAGAGGCAACAGCCTTCCTTGAAGAACGTCGGCGACGGAAACATTGCCTCCTAATCTTAGCGGCGTCTTCTCGGTGAGTGGAATGATCTCTCACCATTTCTTTCAAGATTGCCATTTCATTTTAAATATGTGGAAAATTCTTCGATGAAGCCTCATGTGACCCGCTGCAGTTCGAACACTTCATTACAGTGGCGCCACATTTATTTGCATCATGGTACTCGACGCAGCGGGGAATGTTGCCTGGTTTTCGCAGACACGGCTCACGTGCTCCAGTTTCATGCATTTGCGGCATTGAAGAGGCTTCGTTATGAAAGGCCGCACAGACTGAAGGAACATTACATCTGCCGTGGTGTGCCGCAGGGTGGAGTGTTGAGCCCTATATTGTTCAACCTGGTCTTGGTGGGACTTGTGGAGTATTTACCGCGGACAGTTCATGTCTCTATATACGCCGAGGACATTTGCATCTGGGCCTCTGCAGTGACTCGGCCTAAGGTGCGGGCCAGGCTTCAGCGGGCGGCAACGATGACGGCGTCTTATCTACGAGAACGAGGCCTCAGTGTGTCTACAGAAAAGTGCGCATTGGTTGGCTTTACGCACAAACAAATGTCCATGTATCCTGTTTCAATCAACGGTCAAGCTGTGTCCTATGTTAAGACGCATCGCTTTCTGGGTGTCTTCATCGACCGCAACCTCTCGTGGACTCATCACTGCGTCTACCTGAAGAAGTTATTTGCTATTGCTCAGGTATTTAAATTTCTCTGCGGGAAAAACTGAGATACACCTGTCCATTCTATGCTGCAGCTGTACAGGGTACTGTTCCTGGGACTCCTTCGTTACAATCTGCCAGTTTTATCAAATACATGCAAGACAAACATTCGCGCTTTGGAGAGCATACAAGGTCAAACCCTACGCACGTGTTTAGGGCTGCCTCGGTGCACCTCAACAACAGCAACAATAGCCATCGCGAGAGACCATATGATCCAGACACACGTAGCTGCCCACTCCCTCAGAGCGCACATTCGTCATCTGTCAAGGATCCCCGACCATCACTTAGCTTCCCTACCAGCGGAGAGACCTCAAGCGACCTTTTCAAAGGTGATTAGCGCCCATCAAGAGCGTATACCGTCATCTTTTACGCCGGCGGCGAAGCCTTCATCTCCACTGTGGTGCCTGCGACAGCCTCAAGTGAATATTACTATTCCCGGAATCACCAAGAACGCCAATCATCCATCCCTGGCTCTGAAGCAACTGACACTCCTATTAAAGCACCAGACATATCGTGAGTACGTACATATATATACCGACGGTTCGACGTCACCTACCAGCTCAACTGCCACATTCGTCATTCAAGCCAAGCAAGTTGCAGTTAAATTCAAATTATCACATGTGACCACATCTACGTCGGCAGAACTTGCTGCCCTCCATGCAGCTGTGACCTACGTCAAAGAAGATCCCGCACAGAAATAGGTCATATTCTGTGACTCTAAGGCAGCCCTTACCAGCATCAAGTCAGCCTTACATCACAGAACTTACGAGCAGATGATATCCGACATCTGGGAAGTACATCACCATGCTCTGGAAACAGGACACACCATAGTGTACCAATGGATTCCTGCTCATTGAGGCATAATCAATCGGCAACGACATTGCTGACAGGACTGCCCGATCTGCCCACGAAGACACCCAGACGCATACAATAGCTTTGCCGAGGACGGACACTGCCAGGGAACTTCGTCTGCTTGCACGCAAAAAGTCACAAGCTTTATGGAGTTCAAGTGCCTTTAATTGCCGATTGTACAAGCTGGACCCCTTGCTACGTCTACAACTGCCATCTAGCCTTTCCCGCGGCGAAACAACCTTACTATGCCGCTTGTGGCTTAGAGTGGCGTTCCCCAATGCTTACTCATTCCGTATGGGAAAGGGCGAGAGCCCGACGTGCGACTCCTGTATGTGCAAGGAAACCATCGAGCACCTATTGTGTACCTGTCCTCGCAACGACGTATAACGCCTCTCTCTCAGGACAACTTTAAACCGACTGGACTCGAGACCGTTCTCTGAGTCAAAGATACTCGGACCATAGCTACACCTGTGACTGGCACAAAAAGCGATGCGCGCATTAGTACAGTATTTGAAGCGCACAGGTTTAAGAGACCGCCTGTAGTGTCTCTGTACATCGCCCCACGTGTACTCAGTACTTATTCTCTCCCTATTTTACTTTTTCTATTCCCTCTTTCCCTCACCCCTTGTGTAGGGTAGTAAACCGGGCACTCTTCTGGTTGACCTCCCTGTCTTTCCTCTCCTTGCTCTCTCTCTCTCAACACATGCCATGACCTTCAACGATGCAAGACACCACCAATGTCGGTGGGTTTACTATAGCTGATCGAGTCTCCTTGCCGACCTTTTCAGCAGATTGGAATGGATTTGTTGAGACCCTTTCCGACGTCATCATCTGGAAACAAGTGGATCGTCATGGCCACCGACTACCTTATCCGCTACGCCGAAACGAAAGCCGTGCCCAAACCTAGTGCAGTGGAAGTAGCCAAATTCTTCGTCGAAAACATCCTGCTGCGACATGGTGCCCCAGAACTCGTTATCACCGACAAAGGAACGGCCTTTACAGCAGAGCTCATCCAAGCCATTCTGCAACACAGCCAGATAAGCCACAGGAGGACAATTGCCTACCACTTGCCGACGAACGACGGCTGAACAAGACGATCCCCGACATGGTAGCGATGTACGTCGACGTCGAACACAACACGCGGCATGCGGCCCTGCCGTACGCAACCTGCGCTTATAGCACGGCAGTGCAAGAAACAACGCAAATCACGCGGTTAAAGCTGTTTTACGGCAGGAACCCGACGACGAGTGTCCCCGCCATGCTGCCATACGTCACGGACGAAGAGAACATCGTTTTGCCTATCTCCAGAGCGCCGACTAAGCCCGACAGCTCGCCCATTTGAGCACCAAGAACCAGCAGAGGACCGACAGCAGGCTCACAATACTCGACGACGCCACCTGGAATACCAGCCCGGCAACCGTGTTTGGGTTTGAACCCTGATACGCCGACGAAGACTGAGTCAGAAACTATTGCGACGTTACTTCGGACACTACAAGGTCAACCGACGAATTTGTGCACAGGACTATGAGCTCGTGCCAGACGGCATTTCACAATCACAGCGGCGCGGCTCACGTCCTGAAGCAGTCGGTGTTCTGCGCCTAAGCCCTTCTACCAGCACTAATGAACTCTTGAACCTTGTTTCTTTTTAAAGCGAACCTTTCTATGTCTCAGTGATAACACCGTTAGCGCCGAAAACGAACTACGGGAAAGCCAACTTACCCAATGGAACTATCTGCCCGTCTGCGCACACAATCCTAGAACACTACAGTTTACATTTGTAGTTGTAGCGATAAGAACAACGGAAACTGCAACACCACGCTCCCCAGACGATCTGTATATATCTGCATTGCCTTTCACGCATCACGCAATGCATTCCCGCTCAACACCATGGGTAGGTCGCGGGTGCAGCGCACGGCAGAAGATGAGACTGCCGTACGCGAACGTAAGCGCGAGCGCGATCGTGCCTGCAAGGCCGATCCCGTGTATCGGCAACGGCATGTAATCCGTGAAATCCGTAATCCGTGTAATCCGTAATCCGTGTGTGCGTGTGATCAACGGCTTCATCATCTAAAATAAAGGCTATGCAACCTAAGGAAATGTGTCTTCATTCAAATTCAACGTTCAAAAATTGCAATCCTAAGCAAGCAATCAAATCACATATGCATCGCATCGGGTCGCTCAGCATTTCTTAGGTTCGTTGTGTGGTCGTTGGCATTGGACTTTGATTTTGATTCAGTTTGCATGGGCGAAAGGGTCGCGTTCAATCGCCTTTTTTTAAGAAAGGGGCTTTGAATTTTTCCCGAAGGATGGTCACAACTCATCTACTCGCAGAACCTGCACCGAAATTGAGAAGTCTGACCCAACTGCCAAATCCGAAATATCCATCCATTTCAACATGGCCAAACTAATAGCGGCGATTGAAACTTCGAAGAAACGAACAACACCTGGTCCCGCTGGTATATTCCTTATGAGATGTTCAAAAACATGGAAGGAGCAGCTCTTGACGCACTTCTTCAGGCTATTATTAAGTATAGGAGACTGGTAACGTTCCACCTGATTCAATCCTCTGACATTTCGCCTGTGCTTCGGAAGTACGCACGCTAGAATTGGCACGTCGAAGACGAGCCTTTTCCGAAGCGAGTTCGTGGGACTTTGCTCAAATGGAGCCTGCTCCTTGGCAAAACACGCACCGCAGGCTTCCAATCCGGGCGCCCAGACTGATGTGAGGGAAGGCCGGCGGAACGCGTTGCAACGCCTTTTGCTTACCTTCTCGGCGATACACCAGGCGACCCTGATTGGTTGCACGCGTCACGTGATCCGGCGCCGCCTTGCTTTCCCCGCACTTGCTCTACTCTGGCAGCAGCCAGGTTTTTGAGCCTGACGCCACCACAATCACTGCCGCCACTTGTTAGACAATACATGCTTCGCTTGAAAAATGCCGCAAAACCTACGAGTTGAAATGTATATACCGAGAAGGTTTGCGTGAGTGCATATAAAGTCATAACACGAGCTTGTGTTTCTTGAATGTCCGCGCAAAGTGACACGGAAGGCTTCGTTCAGGCATCCTAGAGATGCTAAAGCAATGCCGCCGCCCCGGATGTAAAAGGGCGAGCCTTTTGGTTGTTTTCTTTTTATTCGACAGTACTAAAATTTTGAGACCACGATAGTCCGATGAAACTGGAAGCACTTACAATGTTTGTTCCTCAATGGCGTTTATAAAACAGAATGTTGGGATTGGTGTAGCACAGCCAATAGCAGACGTAGTAATGTTCTTGGCATAATAACGATATTAGGTGTTGTTTTAGAAAGCAACAGCTTTTACATCCGGAGGGACGCTTTTGTATTAAAAAGTTAAAAGTTGTATAAATAATTTTCTTTTTTACCAGGTACCTACTACACCAAAAATATTCTCGTTGCTCAAGAAGTTTGATGTCCAAATACCGTAGTTGTAATAATCATTGTTTGTAGTTTTTTTCTCAACTTCACTAAAACTGTCTTCGCAATCCTGCAGAGTACGGCTGCAAGTAAAAATAAATAATTTGAATTGCGAAATGTTGTACAATCATGCGTTATGCAGCTTTCATGCCATTTAGATGCGGTCATTATTCGGCGACTCAGATAGATGAGGATTAGAAGACACCTATGTGCATTACCACCAGGTGTCAATAGCTCATTCAAACTTATTCGGGAGAGATGTTTAGAATCGAAAAAAAAACATCTTAGAGAACTCCTAGCCCGAGAAGTATTCGCGATATATGTATATCGTGAGACAGCGTTATTGTGTGAGTACTTCCGAAAAGCAGGATTCAAAAATGGAAAACTACACCATTCGCCCCCCTATGGAATTTTTAAAGTACTAACGCAACTCAGAGATACGACGAGGCTAATTTCATAGCAATTGTGTTAACATAGTGTTCGTTATATCAGGTCTCCAGAGGGAGGCCATATTTTTGCACTTCTAGATCGCCGTGGCTGCCAGTACAATTGTTGCAAGGCTGGAAACCAAAGAATAAATGTAACTGTCGAACGTTGTAGAACCCGGGCTTCTGCATCGGAGACTGAACATAGCTCCGGCTATTGATCGACGGCTCTGCGATGGGCAAGGATTAATGGACACGCGAGTGCCGAATCCACGCACGTCGACAGCTGAATGGAGTTTATGAGCACGAGATTTTCGGAAAGCCCGAAAAAGAACATTCCTGAGAACTGGTATATCAAGGAAAGTTAGCGACAGTAATAACAAGGAAGGATTATTATGTTAATATTTCTGGAAATGACAACTTATCAATATAAAAATACGTCTCATTTTTGCTTTGTTTTCTTTCATATAATCTACGCTCAATACTGCTGTGATGCCTCAAATATCAACAGACAACGTGGCATAATCAATGAAACAATAATTCAATCAATCAATCAATTTGTCATTCAAACACTTTATTTCTACTTGAACAAGAAGCTGAGGGCATCCACATAGCTTCTGAGCCCTACGTAAATGACCAGGCTGGTGCGAGGAACACAGTCATAGTTAGTCGGAATACTGCGTAAAAAATGGGAAAACATGCAAATACAACATGGGTATACATATAGACAAAGATTATATTTACAGTAAAGATGACAATTTATCTGTGCAATGTTAGAAGCGCATGGACATCGATATCTAGTAAACCATTCGGAGGCTATGAAACTTGTAAATTCAGAAATGCCGTAGCATTTCATTCTTACGACATGACGTAATGTCAAAGTGGCTTTATGGAAGCGCATTCAAAATAGAGGGAAGCGTGAATAGAATCATCTGACCACCATAATTACAAATGGAGTTATTAGGATGAATGATCTTATATAAGGTGTAAAATACAGAGTAGTACGGAATGTCAACTGTGTAATGCCAGTAATAGCAGAGATAATATATATTTAATGTTTGTAGCACAGCGCGAGTCTCATATTCTGTGTGTCAAGAAATCTTGGGTACATATGACGGTGTAAATATCAGCGCAGTCGTATGGCCTATAGCTAGGTCGCATGTAGCATTGAAAACTTTTTCTGCAGCTGATAAATTATCTTCAGACTGTTATGCGCAGTATTACCCCATATGAGCTGACATTGACTAAACTGGGACATTATTGGTGATTTATAAAGTAACAGCTTCATTTTACACTATTCTGGTACCTATACGGTTCTTTGTTGAGTGTTTTGTGTATTTAGCTTCATGATTGATGATGAGGACTTCATGATAGCGAGCTCTTCAGTGTACAAAGTTCCCACGGCGTTTCACGTAATAACAGTCACCGCAACAACAAAACAAATAAAAGGTCTCGAAGATGCATGTGTTGTTCATGGGGAGCATTTTGTTTATCAAAACTAAATTGTACGCACAGAAGGACAAAAAAGCGGTTAGAAGTGTGATCGCAAGACCAAAAATGCCGCAAACCCGAGGACTCGAACTTTATATACAGATAAGCTTTGCGTGAGTTAAGACTCAAAGCACAAGTTTGTGTTCCTTGTATGTCCTCGGAAAGTGACACTGCAAGCTTCATTCAGGCATTCCACAGAGGCTTCTACAATGCCGCCGCCCCAGATGCAGAAGGGCGAGCCTTTTGGTTTTTTTTTTCTTCGTCAGTATTAAAATTGTTAGGCCACGATAGTCCTACAAAACTGGAAGCACTTATAATGTTTGTTGCTCATAGTCAAGGACGTTTCCAAAAGAGAATGTTGGGATTGGTGTAGCACAGCCAGTAGAATATGTAGTAATTTTCTTCGCATCATTGCGGTATTATGTGTTGTTTTAAAAAGCAACCACAGCTTTCATATCTGGAGTGACGTGTTATATTAAAAAATGAAAAGTAGTATAAGTAACTTTCATTTATCCTACTACACAAAAATATTCTCGTTGCTGAAAAAGTTTGATGTCCAAATACCATAGTTCTAATGTTCATATTTTATAACAGTTTTTAGCAACCTGACTTAAGTTGTCCTTCGCCACCCTGCAGAGTACGGCTGCAAGTAAGATAAACAAGTTGTATTCAGGAATGTTGAACGATGCGTTATGTACAGCGGTGAGCACTGTTAGGGTGAACACGCGAGCGCGTGGCCGACGGCACTATCAGCGCCACGTAACAGCCATCGTTGGATGGAAACATTGCACATGCGCAGCATGTTCTTTGCGAAACACTCTTTCCACCGCGCGCATCACGTCATCGATACGCTTGTTCGTCGTCTGCTAGCCGCATTTTTTGTTCGCTGAGCTGATACCTTCTGCATTTCAAGGTCCATCTGGATTGAAGATTGGCGCGTGAATGAAAAAAGTGAGTGTAAGAGGGATAATTATTAAACTTTTTATTCAAGAAAATTGCACTTTTGCAATTCAAGTTAAACAAGACCATGAGAACAAATATAAAAACATGAGCAAATCTAATAGCGAGTCATGTGACCACTTACAGCAACGACTTCAGCTATTCTGGACGGTAACGAGTCGTAAAGTGATCGAACATATTCCCGATCGGCTTTCAGCCTTTCCCACTCGTTGCTGACTTGCGCCCACAACTGGTCCGAAGTCGCTGAATAAAGGGGCTTCCTTGCCAAAGAAGCTTTCAGACGGCCCCACACGTTTTCTATCACATTCAGGTCCGCTCCTTTCGGAGGCCATTCCAGTAGCTGCATGTGCTGCTCCGCCTGGAACTCCTTGACAGCCCGCGCCGTGTGTATCGGTGACCGGTCCTGTTGGAACAGGTAATCACCGTCTGGGAATAAACTGCTCGCATATGGCAACAGCACATTGTTCAAAATGTTGCAGTATTGTTCCGACGATAAGTGTCCACGTATACGTTGCAGGGGCCGTAAACCATATCTTGAAACAGCACCCCACACGTTCACACTCGATCTCCCACTGGCAGAAACACCTTGCACGTTGTCCGGGTCGTTCCTGCGTGGCATTGTGACGTTAACTAAAACAATTGCTTTTCAAAGCAGGAAGTTTGCCTCACCGTGTGCCTGGTAGTCTCCAAACACGCAATCTTTGGTCTTGTCGCGTCGAAAACGTCGACTCATCCGAAAAGATGACGCGACCCCACTCTTCTGATGTCCATGCTTCGTGCAGCTCAGCGAACTGCCGTCGTGCGTCCTTGTTTGCCGCCGTTAGTAGTGGCTTCTGCGCTGCGACGCGACTGCGAAGGCCCGCAGTACGCAGGCGACGTCGAACAGTGGTGTCCGAAACGTCCAAATCCAAGTCCTCGCGTATTGCTGGGGCTGGCAAGAAAGGGTTACGAACAGCAGCTGCAACTATGAGGGCGTCTTCATCGTCTGTGGTAGCTTTAGGGCGGGGCGCGCGGGGTGCATCCTGAATGTGACCTTCATACTTGTAGGCTTGAATTATCCTGTTCACAGTCTTCAGGGGCCTATTAACTAAAGCGCCAATATACCGCTGGGAATAACCTTTCAGGGAAAGATCGACAATTGAGCGCCGTTCATCATCGGGAACCCTAGCCATAATACGATCTGGCGACAGAATGAACGGCTGCGAAAGACGTTTGGTTGTTTTATATACGGCGTTGCATGCACAACAACTTTGAAGGGAACGAATAGACACGCCCCCATAGATATACAAGTTTTTTTGTCTTGTTCTGTTCAAGCACAGATGTTTAAAGAAATCTTAAAATGCAGGATGCATGGGCTTAGAAAACAAAAATGCGGCTAGCAGACGACGAACAAGTGCATTCATGACGTCATGCGCGCGGTGGAACAATTATTTCGCGGAAGGCGTGATGCGCATGCGCAATGTTTCCAGTGATGACCGTAACGGGGCGCTGACAGTGCCGTCGGCCACGCGCTCGCGTGTTCACCCTAACAGTGCTCACCGCTGTACCTTTGATGCCGTACAGTTGCTGCTATTGTTTGGCGACTCGGATGGACGAGGCTTCGTTCATGGATTTTTAATATAATTACGCATCTCAGGGATATGACGAGGCTCATAGCAATTTTGTTTGTCACGTAGTAGTGGCGCTGAATTAAACAGTCGTAAAACTGGGTATGACGAAACTGATTCTTTATTGGGCTAACCCGTGCCCACAAAAGCAAGCTACGCTCGAAGCACAACGAAAGCGGCGAACACAGTCGGCGATCGTCGAAATCTGATGAGCGGTGAAACGCGTCGGCTTTTATACCCGAGTAATCGAAGGTTCCAGAATAATCCCTGGTGCCCGCGTGTCTGCCAGAAGGTACTAGACAATTCGCGTCGCTCAGTGAATCAGATTACATAAGCGTCGGTGACCACAGACGACGGATATAAGCATCGATAACGATCGAGAAGCTTCCGATACATGCAGGCGCGTCCTCCGCCGAGCGATAACGTTTAACATTTGTTAGCCGGTGGAAGACAGTCACTGGTGAAAGATAAACAAGAATATGTCTCAATACCCTGCCCTTAAAATGCATCGTCCCGATGCTACAAACAAACGAGAAAACGAAAACAAAACCACACGTAATGAAGAAAAAAAAACAATAACAAAGCAACACTGTAGCCACGTTGGTCAGCGGGCGCAGAAAGGCTTGAGACGCACAACGTGGATGACTTCAGGTCATGTGCGGCGCCGCTGTGATTGCGAAAAGCCGTCAGGCACGACCTCATAGAGAGTGCGCCAATGCGTAGGATCACCTTATAGGGTCCGAAATAGCGACGTAACAGTTTCTCGCTCAGTCCTCGTCGGCGTATCGGAGTCCGAACCCAAACACGGTCGCCGGGCTGGTACTCGACGTAGCGTCGTCGAAGATTGTAGTGTCGGCTGTCGGTCCTCTGCTGGTTCTTGATGCGCAGGCGGGCGGGCTGTCGAATTTCTTTGGCACGCTGCAAATAGGTGGACACGTCTAGATATTTTTAGCCAGTGACGTCCGGTAGCATGGCATCAAGCGTCGTTGCCGGGTTCCTTCCGTAAACCACATTTAACGGTGCCATGTGCGTCGTTCTTTTGCACGGCCGTGTTGTATGCGAAGGCCACGTGCGGAACGATGGCATCCCACGTCTTGTGTTCGACGTGGACGTACATTGCCAGCATGTCGGCGATGGTCTTACTTAGGCGCTCAGTGAGGCCATTCTTCTGCGGGTGGTAGGTGGTGGTCCGGGGATCGCTTGTCTGGCTGTATCGCAGGATGGCTTGAGTTAGTTCTGCCGTAAAGGCCGTACCTCTGTCGATGATGAGGACTTCTGGGGCACCGTGACGCAGGAGGATGCTCTCAACGAAGAATCGGGCTACGTCGGCGGCACTGCCTTTGGGCAAGGCTTTTGTTTCGGCGTAGCGGGTGAGGTATTCCGTAGCAAGGACGATTCATTTATTCCCGTGCGTCGACGTCGGAAAAGGCTTAGTAAGTCCACCCCGATCCATTGGAACGGTCGGCGAGGTGGCTCGATCGGCTGTAGAAGTCCGGCTGGCCTTGTCGGTGGTGTTTTGCGTCGCTGACAGTCTCGGCATGTCCTTACGTAATGGGCGACGTCGGCAGAGAGGCGAGGCCAGTAATATTTTTCTTGTATCCTCGCGAGCGTGCGCGAAAACCTGAGGTATCCAGCCGTTGGGTCATCATGGAGAGCTTCCAGAACCTCCGGACGCAATGCTAAGGGTACCACGCGGAGGTAGGTGGCTCGAAGAGGCGAGAAGTTCTTCTTTAGGATAATGTCGTTTTGCAAGAAAAACGACGCCAATACTCGCCTGAACACGTTCGGCACAATGGCGGTCTACATGGCTCCTTAGTTCCGGCTCGGCTCGCTGTTGTTCGGCGAATTCATCGGCACTGATAGGTCCCAAGAAAGTCTCGTCATCCTGGTAATCCTGTGGCGGCGGTTCGATGGGGGCGCGAGACAAGCAGTCGGCGTCAGAGTGCTTTCGCCCGGACTTGTAAACGACGGTGATGTCGAGTGCTTGAAGTCTCAGACTACATCGTGCTATGCGACCTGAAGGATCCTTCAAGTTAGCTATAGCCAACACAAGGCGTGGTGGTCCCTCGCAACTTTGAAAGGCCTGCCATAGAAGTAGGGGCGAAACTTTGATGTAGCCCGGATAATGGCGAGGCACTCCTTTTCTGTGGTGGAAGAATTTGCTTCCGCCTTCGATAGCGACCCGCTAGCCTAACTTACAACCCTTTCTAGTCCATCAGTCCTCTGAACAAGCACGGCACCGAGGCTTACGCTGCTTGCGTCGGTGTGGACTTCGGTATCGGCGTTTCCGTCGAAATGCGCAAGTATGGGTTACGATTGCAGGCGTCGCTTCAATTCTTCAAATGCTTCGACGTGCCGCTTCTCCCACTTGAACTCGACGTCGGCCTTCGTGAGGTACGTCAGTGGCTCGGCGGTCCGTGAAAAATTCTTGACAAAACGCCTGTAATAGGCGCACACTCCAAGAAATCTACGCACTGCCTTCTTGTCGGCGGGTGGAGGAAAGTTGGAGATGGCCGCAGTTTTCTGAGGGTCAGGGCGGACTCCAGATTTGTTGATGACGTGGCCCAAAAACAAGAGCCCCTCGTATGCGAAGCGGCACTTCTCTGGCTTCCACGTGAGTCAGGAAGTTTTGATTGCTTGAACAACTGTTCCAAGGCGCCGCAGGTGTTGAGCGTGACACCACCACAATCACTGCCGCCACTTGTTAGACAATACATGCTTCGCTTGAAAAATGCCGCAAAACCTACGAGTTGAAATGTGTATACAGAGAAGGTTTGCGTGAGTGCATATAAAGTCATAACACGAGCTTGTGTTTCTTGAATGTCCGCGCAAAGTGACACGGAAGGCTTCGTTCAGGCATCCTAGAGATGCTAAAGCAATGCCGCCGCCCCGGATGCAACAGGGCGAGCCTTTTGGTTGTTTTCTTTTTATTCGACAGTACTAAAATTTTGAGACCACGATAGTCCCATGAAACTGGAAGCACTTATAATGTTTGTTCCTCAATGACGTTTCTGAACGAGAATGGTGGGATTGGTGTAGCACAGCCAATAGCAGATGTAGTAATTTTCTTGGCATCATAACGATATTAGGTGTTGTTTTAGAAAGCAACAACAGCTTTTGCATCCGGAGGGACGCTTTTGTATTAAAAAAAATTGAAATTTGTATAAATAATTTTCTTTTTTACCAGGTACCTACTACACCAAAAATATTTTCGTTGCTGAAGATGTTTGATGTCAAAATACCGTAGTTGTAATAATCATTGTTTGTAATAGTTTTTTTCTCAACTTCACTAAAACTGTCTTCGCAATCCTGCAGAGTACGGCTGCAAGTAAAGATAAACAATTTGAATTGCTAAATGTTGTAGAATCATGCGTTATGCACCTTTCATGCCGTTTAGTTGAGGCCATTGTTCGGCGACTCAGATAGATGAGGATTAGAAGACACCTATGTGCATAACCACCAGGTCTGAATAGCTCATTGAAACTTATTCGGAAGATATGTTTAGAATCGCAAAAAAAAACATCTTAGAGAACTCCTAGCCCGAGAAGTATTCGCGATATATGTATATCGTTAGACAGCGTTATTGTGTGAGTACTTCCGAAAAGCAGGATTCAGAAATAGAAAACTACACCATTCGCCCCCCTATGGAATTTTTAAAGTACTGACGCAACTCAGAGATACGACGAGGCCAATTTCGTAGCAATTGTGTTAACATAGTGTTCGTTATATCAGGTCTCCAGAGGGAGGCCATATTTTTGCACTTCTAGATCACCCTGGCTGCCAGCACAATTGTTACAAGGCTGCAGACCAAAGAATAAATGTACCTGTGGAACGTTCTAGAACCCGGACTTCTGCGCCGGAGACTGAACATAGCTCCGGCTATTGATCGACGGCTCTGCGATCGGAAAGGATTAATGGACACGCGAGTGCCGAATCCACGCACGTCGACAGCTGAATGGAGTTTATGAGCACGAGATTTTCGGAAAGCCCGAAAAAGAACATTGCTTAGAACTGGTACATCAAGGCATGTTAGCGACTTTAATAGCAAGGAAGGATTATTATATAAATATTTCTGAACATGAGAACTTATCAATATAAAAATACGTCTCTTTTTTGTTTTGTTTTCGTTTGATGTTTAAAACCTCACTTTCACGCGCTGAACTTCCAAACGATTGGAAGCATGCTAAGATCACACCAGTACCTAAAACCGATGATCACTCGCTTGTGTCCTCTTTCGGGCCTATTTCCCTGCTATGTTCTAGTGCGAAAATTCTTGAACATATAATTTTTAAACATCTTACCTTATTTGTTGAAACGAATAACATAATTACCCCTCATCAACATGGTTTTCGGAAAGGATTCTCAACGGTAACCCAGCTCGTTGGGACAATCCATGACCTTGCGGCAGTGATTGATATGCATAGTCAGGTTGATATTATATTATTAGATTTTGAAAAAGCCTTCGATCGTGTGAGTCACCAGAAATTACTGCTTAAACTCAAACCAATTTTGAAAAACGATTCTTTACTTGCGTGGATAGCAGCATATCTTTCCATGAGAAGTCAATGTGTAACAGTGGATGGTGTTAACTCAAACTCAGCGCGCGTGAAATCAGGTGTTCCACAGGGTTCTATTTTAGGCCCACTGTTTTTCCTGTTATTCATTAATGACATCGTACAAAACGTATCTGTAAAAATAAAACTTTTTGCGGACGACTGCATACTATATCAAGAAATTCGCAGTCCGAGTGATCATGAACCTTTAAACACAGCATTAGCCACACTGAACACATGGTGTATAAATTGGCACATGACAATTAATTACAAAAAAACAGTCGCAATGAGAGTGACGCGAAAAAAACAACCGTTTTTGTTTATATACCACATTGATGGTCATGCTCTATCGGAGGTCTCTGCACATAAATACTTGGGAATAATACTCACATCTGACTTAAAATGGAATGACCATGTCGAGTACATCGAAAAAAGGGCCATGAAAAAGCTTGGTTATCTAAGGAGGAGGCTTGGAAATGCCACGCCGGACATAAAACTTCTAGCATACAAGACGTTTATTAGACCATCGTTAGAATACGCTGCAGTAGTATGGGATCCCTTTACTGCGTTCGACATAGAAAAACTAGAAAGGGTTCAAAGAAAATCTATCCGATATGTATTTAATAGTTATAGCTGGCAGACGTCACCCTCACCCCTCTTGCAAAGGGCGGAACTTGAACAACTACAAAGAAGAAGAAATACGGAAAGGTTGAAATTCTTTTATTGGTTTTTCATGGAAATATTGGACTTGACAAGATATTATATATAAAACCCGCATCTGAAAGTGCAGTGCGCTTTTGTCACTCTAAGAAAGTCATAGATTTTATAAATCGCACTGATACGTTCAAAAATTCTTTTTTTTCCAAGAACAACCCGTGAATGGAATTGTTTACCAGCTGATGTTGTAGAATGTGAAACAGTTGATTTATTTATAGATGCACTGAGGAACCGATCTTGATCTTTTGTTCCTGTGGTAAAAATTGTATAGTGATGCATTTCATTGTAGAAAATGCAAGGTTTTTCTCTGTGTGCAGTTACTTTTCATTTTTTTACTTCGATATGTCTTTCTGATGTTTTATGTTGCAACTTTTTGTCATCAAAAATTATGTATGCCCACTCCTGCCTAAGGCCTGGTACTCAGGCTAGCAGTATGGCATAAATAAATAAAATAAATATAATCTACGCTCAATACACCTGTGATGCCTCAAATATCAACAGACAACGCGGCACAATCAATGAAACAATAAGTCAATCAATCAATCAATTTGTCATTCAAACACTTTATTTCTACTTCAACAAGAAGCTGAGGGCATCGACATAGCTTCTGAGCCCTACGTAAATGACCAGGCTGGTGCGAGGAACACAGTCATAGTTAGTTGGAATACTGCGTAAAAAATGGGAAAACATGCAAATACAACATGGGTATACATATAGACAAAGATTATATTTACAGTAAAGATTACAATTTATCTGTGCAATGTTAGCAGCGCATGGACATCGATATCTAGTAAACCATTCGGAGGCTATGAAACTTGTAAATTTAGAAATGTCGTAGCATTTCATTCTTACGACATGACGTAATGTCAAAGTGGCTTTATGGAAGCGCATTCAAAATAGAGGGAAGCGTGAATAGCATCATCTGACCACCATAATTACAAATGGAGTTATTAGGTTGAATGATCTTATATAAGGTGTAGAATACAGAGTAGTACGGAATGTCAACTGTGTAATGCCAGTAATAGCAGAGATAATATATATTTAATGTTTGTAGCACAGCGCGAGTCTCATATTCTGTGTGTCAAGAAATCTTGGGTACATATGACGGTGTAAATATCAGCGCAGTCGTATGGCCTATAGCTAGGTCGCATGTAGCATTGAGAACTTTTTCTGCAGCTGATAAATTATCTTCAGACTGTTATGCGCAGTATTACCCCATATGAGCTGACATTGACTAAACTGGGACATTATTGGTGATTTATAAAGTAACAGCTTCATTTTACACTATTCTGGTACCTATACGGTTCTTTGTTGAGTGTTTTGTGTATTTAGCTTCATGATTGATGATGAGGACTTCATGATAGCGAGCTCTTCAGTGTACAAAGTTCCCACGGCGTTTCACGTAATAACACTCACCGCAACAACGAAACAAATAAAAGGTCTCGAAGATGCATGTGTTGTTCATGGGGAGCATTTTGTTTATCAAAACTAAATTGTACGCACAGAAGGACAAAAAAGCGGTTAGAAGTGTGATCGCAAGACCAAAAATGCCGCAAACCCGAGGACTCGAATTTTATATACAGATAAGCTTTGCGTGACTTAAGAGTCAAAGCACAAGTTTGTGTTCCTTGTATGTCCTCGGAAAGTGACACTGCAGGCTTCATTCAGGCATTCCACAGAGGCTTCTACAATGCCGCCGCCCCAGATGCAGAAGGGCGAGCCTTTTGGTTTTTTTTTCTTCGTCAGTATTAAAATTGTTAGGCCACGATAGTCCTACAAAACTGGAAGCACTTATAATGTTTGTTGCTCATAGTCAAGGACGTTTCCAAAAGAGAATGTTGGGATTGGTGTAGCACAGCCAGTAGAATATGTAGTAATTTTCTTCGCATCATTGCAGTATTATGTGTTGTTTTAAAAAGCAACCACAGCTTTCATATCTGGAGTGACGTGTTATATTAAAAAATGAAAAGTAGTATAAGTAACTTTCATTTATCCTACTACACAAAAAATTCTCGTTGCTGAAAAAGTTTGATGTCCAAATACCATAGTTCTAATGTTCATATTTTATAACAGTTTTTAGCAACCTGACTTAAGTTGTCCTTCGCCACCCTGCAGAGTACGGCTGCAAGTAAGATAAACAAGTTGTATTCAGGAATGTTGAACGATGCGTTATGCACCTTTGATGCCGTACAGTTGCTGCTATTGTTTGGCGACTCGGATGGACGAGGCTTCGTTCATGGATTTTTAATATAATTACGCATCTCAGGGATATGACGAGGCTCATAGCAATTTTGTTTGTCACGTAGTAGTGGCGCTGAATTAAACAGTCGTAAAACTGGGTATGACGAAACTGATTCTTTATTGGGCTAACCTGTGCCCACAAAAGCAAGCTACGCTCGAAGCACAACGAAAGCGGCGAACACAGTCGGCGATCGTCGAAATCTGATGAGCGGTGAAACGCGTCGGCTTTTATACCCGAGTAATCGAAGGTTCCAGAATAATCCCTGGTGCCCGCGTGTCTGCCAGAAGGTACTAGACAATTCGCGTCGCTCAGTGAATCAGATTACATAAGCGTCGGTGACCACAGACGACGGATATAAGCATCGATAACCATCGAGAAGCTTCCGATACATGCAGGCGCGTCCTCCGCCGAGCGATAACGTTTAACATTTGTTAGCCGGTGGAAGACAGTCACTGGTGAAAGATAAACAAGAATATGTCTCAATACCCTGCCCTTAAAATGCATCGTCCCGATGCTACAAACAAACGAGAAAACGAAAACAAAACCACACGTAATGAAGAAAAAAAAAAACAATAACAAAGCAACACTGTAGCCACGTTGGTCAGCGGGCGCAGAAAGGCTTAAGACGCACAACGTGGATGACTTCAGGTCATGTGCGGCGCCGCTGTGATTGCGAAAACCGTCTGGCACGACCTCATAGAGAGTGCGCCAATACGTAGGATCACCTTATAGGGTCCGAAATAGCGACGTAACAGTTTCTCGCTCAGTCCTCGTCGGCGTATCGGAGTCCGAACCCAAACACGGTCGCCGGGCTGGTACTCGACGTAACGTCGTCGAAGATTGTAGTGTCGGCTGTCGGTCCTCTGCTGGTTCTTGATGCGCAGGCGGGCGGGCTGTCGAATTTCTTTGGCACGCTGCAAATAGGTGGACACGTCTAGATTTTTTTAGCCAGTGACGTCCGGTAGCATGGCATCAAGCGTCGTTGCCGGGTTCCTTCCGTAAACCACATTTAACGGTGCCATGTGCGTCGTTCTTTTGCACGGCCGTGTTGTATGCGAAGGCCACGTGCGGAAAGATGGCATCCCACGTCTTGTGTTCGACGTGGACGTACATTGCCAGCATGTCGGCGATGGTCTTACTTAGGCGCTCAGTGAGGCCATTCTTCTGCGGGTGGTAGGTGGTGGTCCGGGGATCGCTTGTCTGGCTGTATCGCAGGATGGCTTGAGTTAGTTCTGCCGTAAAGGCCGTACCTCTGTCGGTGATGAGGACTTCTGGGGCACCGTGACGCAGGAGGATGCTCTCAACGAAGAATCGGGCTACGTCGGCGGCACTGCCTTTGGGCAAGGATTTTGTTTCGGCGTAGCGGGTGAGGTATTCCGTAGCAAGGACGATTCATTTATTCCCGTGCGTCGACGTCGGAAAAGGCTTAGTAAGTCCACCCCGATCCATTGGAACGGTCGGCGAGGTGGCTCGATCGGCTGTAGAAGTCCGGCTGGCCTTGTCGGTGGTGTTTTGCGTCGCTGACAGTCTCGGCATGTCCTTACGTAATGGGCGACGTCGGCAGAGAGGCGAGGCCAGTAATATTTTTCTTGTATCCTCGCGAGCGTGCGCGAAAACCTGAGGTATCCAGCCGTTGGGTCATCATGGAGAGCTTCCAGAACCTCCGGACGCAATGCTAAGGGTACCACGCGGAGGTAGGTGGCTCGAAGAGGCGAGAAGTTCTTCTTTAGGATAATGTCGTTTTGCAAGAAAAACGACGCCAATACTCGCCTGAACACGTTCGGCACAATGGCGGTCTACATGGCTCCTTAGTTCCGGCTCGGCTCGCTGTTGTTCGGCGAATTCATCGGCACTGATAGGTCCCAAGAAAGTCTCGTCATCCTGGTAATCCTGTGGCGGCGGTTCGATGGGGGCGCGAGACAAGCAGTCGGCGTCAGAGTGCTTTCGCCCGGACTTGTAAACGACGGTGATGTCGAGTGCTTGAAGTCTCAGACTACATCGTGCTATGCGACCTGAAGGATCCTTCAAGTTAGCTATAGCCAACACAAGGCGTGGTGGTCCCTCGCAACTTTGAAAGGCCTGCCATAGAAGTAGGGGCGAAACTTTGATGTAGCCCGGATAATGGCGAGGCACTCCTTTTCTGTGGTGGAAGAATTTGCTTCCGCCTTCGATAGCGACCCGCTAGCCTAACTTACAACCCTTTCTAGTCCATCAGTCCTCTGAACAAGCACGGCACCGAGGCTTACGCTGCTTGCGTCGGTGTGGACTTCGGTATCGGCGTTTCCGTCGAAATGCGCAAGTATGGGTTACGATTGCAGGCGTCGCTTCAATTCTTCAAATGCTTCGACGTGCCGCTTCTCCCACTTGAACTCCACGTCGGCCTTCGTGAGGTACGTCAGTGGCTCGGCGGTCCGTGAAAAGTTCTTGACAAAACGCCTGTAATAGGCGCACACTCCAAGAAATCTACGCACTGCCTTCTTGTCGGCGGGTGGAGGAAAGTTGGAGATGGCCGCAGTTTTCTGAGGGTCAGGGCGGACTCCAGATTTGTTGATGACGTGGCCCAAAAACAAGAGCCCCTCGTATGCGAAGCGGCACTTTTCTGGCTTCCACGTGAGTCATGAAGTTTTGATTGCTTGAACAACTGTTCCAAGGCGCCGCAGGTGTTGAGCGTGACACCACCACAATCACTGCCGCCACTTGTTAGACAATACATGCTTCGCTTGAAAAATGCCGCAAAACCTACGAGTTGAAATGTGTATACAGAGAAGGTTTACGTGAGTGCATATAAAGTCATAACACGAGCTTGTGTTTCTTGAATGTCCGCGCAAAGTGACACGGAAGGCTTCGTTCAGGCATCCTAGAGATGCTAAAGCAATGCCGCCGCCCCGGATGCAACAGGGCGAGCCTTTTGGTTGCTTTCTTTTTATTCGACAGTACTAAAATTTTGAGACCACGATAGTCCCATGAAACTGGAAGCACTTATAATGTTTGTTCCTCAATGACGTTTCTGAACGAGAATGGTGGGATTGGTGTAGCACAGCCAATAGCAGATGTAGTAATTTTCTTGGCATCATAACGATATTAGGTGTTGTTTTAGAAAGCAACAACAGCTTTTGCATCCGGAGGGACGCTTTTGTATTAAAAAAAATTGAAATTTGTATAAATAATTTTCTTTTTTACCAGGTACCTACTACACCAAAAATATTTTCGTTGCTGAAGATGTTTGATGTCAAAATACCGTAGTTGTAATAATCATTGTTTGTAATAGTTTTTTTTCTCAACTTCACTAAAACTGTCTTCGCAATCCTGCAGAGTACGGCTGCAAGTAAAGATAAACAATTTGAATTGCTAAATGTTGTAGAATCATGCGTTATGCACCTTTCATGCCGTTTAGTTGCGGCCATTGTTCGGCGACTCAGATAGATGAGGATTAGAAGACACCTATGTGCATAACCACCAGGTGTGAATAGCTCATTGAAACTTATTCGGAAGATATGTTTAGAATCGCAAAAAAAAAACATCTTAGAGAACTCCTAGCCCGAGAAGTATTCGCGATATATGTATATCGTTAGAGAGCGTTATTGTGTGAGTACTTCCGAAAAGCAGGATTCAGAAATAGAAAACTACACCATTCGCCCCCCTATGGAATTTTTAAAGTACTGACGCAACTCAGAGATACGACGAGGCCAATTTCGTAGCAATTGTGTTAACATAGTGTTCGTTATATCAGGTCTCCAGAGGGAGGCCATATTTTTGCACTTCTAGATCACCCTGGCTGCCAGCACAATTGTTACAAGGCTGCAGACCAAAGAATAAATGTACCTGTGGAACGTTCTAGAACCCGGACTTCTGCGTCGGAGACTGAACATAGCTCCGGCTATTGATCGACGGCTCTGCGATCGGAAAGGATTAATGGACACGCGAGTGCCGAATCCACGCACGTCGACAGCTGAATGGAGTTTATGAGCACGAGATTTTCGGAAAGCCCGAAAAAGAACATTGCTGAGAACTGGTACATCAAGGCATGTTAGCGACTTTAATAGCAAGGAAGGATTATTATATAAATATTTCTGAACATGAGAACTTATCAATATAAAAATACGTCTATTTTTTGTTTTGTTTTCGTTTGATGTTTAAAACTTCACTTTCACGCGCTGAACTTCCAAACGATTGGAAGCATGCTAAGATCACACCAGTACCTAAAACCGATAATCACTCGCTTGTGTCCTCTTTCAGGCCTATTTCCCTGCTATGTTCTAGTGCGAAAATTCTTGAACATATAATTTTTAAACATCTTACCTTATTTGTTGAAACGAATAACATAATTACCCCTCATCAACATGGTTTTCGGAAAGGATTCTCAACGGTAACCCAGCTCGTTGGGACAATCCATGACCTTGCGGCAGTGATTGATATGCATAGTCAGGTTGATATTATATTATTAGATTTTGAAAAAGCCTTTGATCGTGTGAGTCACCAGAAATTACTGCTTGAACTCAAACCAATTTTGAAAAACGATTCTTTACTTGCGTGGATAGCAGCATATCTTTCCATGAGAAATCAATGTGTAACAGTGGATGGTGTTAACTCAAACTCAGCGCGCGTGAAATCAGGTGTTCCACAGGGTTCTATTTTAGGCCCACTGTTTTTCCTGTTATTCATTAATGACATCGTACAAAACGTATCTGTAAAAATAAAACTTTTTGCGGACGACTGCATACTATATCAAGAAATTCGCAGTCCGAGTGATCATGAATCTTTAAACACAGCATTAGCCACACTGAACACATGGTGTATAAATTGGCACATGACAATTAATTACAAAAAAACAGTCGCAATGAGAGTGACGCGAAAAAAACAACCGTTTTTGTTTATATACCACATTGATGGTCATGCTCTATCGGAGGTCTCTGCACATAAATACTTGGGAATAATACTCACATCTGACTTAAAATGGAATGACCATGTCGAGTACATCGAAAAAAGGGCCATGAAAAAGCTTGGTTATCTAAGGAGGAGGCTTGGAAATGCCACGCCGGACATAAAACTTCTAGCATACAAGACGTTTATTAGACCATCGTTAGAATACGCTGCAGTAGTATGGGATCCCTTTACTGCGTTCAACATAGAAAAACTAGAAAGGGTTCAAAGAAAATCTATCCGATATGTATTTAATAGTTATAGCTGGCAGACGTCACCCACACCCCTCTTGCAAAAGGCGGAACTTGAACAACTACAAAGAAGAAGAAATACGGAAAGGTTGAAATTCTTTTATTGGTTTTTCATGGAAATATTGGACTTGACAAGATATTATATATAAAACCCGCATCTGAAAGTGCAGTGCGCTTTTGTCACTCTAAGAAAGTCATAGATTTTATAAATCGCACTGATACGTTCAAAAATTCTTTTTTTTTCCAAGAACAACCCGTGAATGGAATTGTTTACCAGCTGATGTTGTAGAATGTGAAACAGTTGATTTATTTATAGATGCACTGAGGAACCGATCTTGATCTTTTGTTCCTGTGGTAAAAATTGTATAGTGATGCATTTCATTGTAGAAAATGCAAGGTTTTTCTCTGTGTGCAGTTACTTTTCATTTTTTTTACTTCGATATGTCTTTGTGATGTTTTATGTTGCAACTTTTTGTCATCAAAAATTATGTATGCCCACTCCTGCCTAAGGCCTGGTACCCAGGCTAGCAGTATGGCATAAATAAATAAAATAAATATAATCTACGCTCAATACACCTGTGATGCCTCAAATATCAACAGACAACGCGGCACAATCAATGAAACAATAAGTCAATCAATCAATCAATTTGTCATTCAAACACTTTATTTCTACTTCAACAAGAAGCTGAGGGCATCGACATAGCTTCTGAGCCCTACGTAAATGACCAGGCTGGTGCGAGGAACACAGTCATAGTTAGTCGGAATACTGCGTAAAAAATGGGCAAACATGCAAATACAACATGGATATAATTATAGACAAAGATGATATTTACAGTAAAGATGATAATTTATCTGTGCAATGTTAGCAGCGCATGGACATCGATATCTAGTAAACCATTCGGAGGCTATGAAACTTGTAAATTTAGAAATGTCGTAGCATTTCATTCTTACGACATGACGTAATGTCAAAGTGGCTTTATGGAAGCGCATTCAAAATAGAGGGAAGCGTGAATAGCATCATCTGAGCGCCATAATTATTAAAGGGAGTTATTACATTAAATGATCTTAGATAAGGTGTAGAATACAGAGTAGTATGGAATTTAAATTGTGTAATGCCAGTAATTTCAGAGATGCTATGTATTTAATGTTTGCAGCACAGCGCGAGTCTCATATTCTGTATGTCAAGAAATCTTGGGTACATATGACGGTGTAAATATCAGCGCAGTCGTATGGCCTATAGCTAGGTCGCATGTAGCATTGAGAACTTTTTCTGCAGCTGATAAATTATCTTCAGACTGTTATGCGCAGTATTACCCCATATGAGCTGACATTGACTAAACTGGGACATTATTGGTGATTTATAAAGTAACAGCTTCATTTTACACTTTTCTGGTACCTATACAGTTCTTTGTTGACTGTTTTGTGCATTTAGCTAGGATTTCATGATAGCGAGCTCTTCAGTATACAAACTTCCCACGGCCTTTCACGTAATAACAGTCATCACAACAACAAAACATATAAAAGGTCTCAAAATACATGTTTTGTTCATGGGGAGCATTTTGTTTATCAAAATTAAATTGTACGCACAGAAAGACAAAAAAGCGGTGAGAAGTGTGATTGCACGACCAAAAATTCCACAAATCCGACGAGTCGAATTCTACATATAGATAAGCTTTGCGTGAGGTAATAAAGAGTCAAAGCACAAGTTTGTGTTTCTTGTATGTCCGCGAAAAGTGACACTGCAGGCTTCGTTCAGGCATTCCAGGGAGGCTTATACAATGCCGCCGCCCCGGATGCAGAAGGGCGAGTCTTTTGGTTCGTTTTTTTTTCTTGGTCAGTATCAAAATTGTTAGACCACGATAGTCCTATAACACTGGCAGCACTTATGTTTGTTGCGCATAGTCAATGACGTTTCTTAAAGAGAATGTTGGGATTGGTGTAGCACTGCCAGTAGAAGATGTAATTTTCTTCGCATCATTGCGGTATTAGGTGTTGTTTTAGAAAGTAACCACAGCTTTCATATCTGGAGTGACACGTTATATTAATAAATGAATAGTAGTATAAATAACTTTCATTTATACCAGGTACCTACTACGCAAAAATATTCTCGTTGCTGAAAAACTTTGATATCCAAATACCGTAGTTCTAATATTCATATTTTATAACAGCGTTTAGCAGCCTTACTTAAGTTGTCTTTCGCAACCCTGCAGAGTACGGCTGCAAGTAATATAAACAAGTTGTATTCAGGAATGTTGAACGATGTGTTATGTACCTTTGATGCCGTACAGTTGCTGCTATTGTTTGGCGACTCGGATGGACGAGGATTCATTCATGGATTTTTAATATAATTACGCATCTCAGAGATACGACGAGGCTCATTTCATAGCAGTTTTGTTAATATTGTTACGGGCCGCCTCCTTGCATTAAGGAAGAAGACGACGATCGCCGAAAAACGCTGCTCGTGTTCAGCCATCTTGGCCATCTCTGCCAACAATGCCTGTAGATAAATACTATCCCTTTTTCGTCTATTTGACGCCCCGTCACACATTGGTGGGAGGTGCGGGGTATTCTCGCCAGACGACGGAGCTCCGAAGCGGTCGGCGCTGCGGTGCGACCACCATGGCACACCAACCGGAATCTGCTTCTGCGCCGCGGACACCGATTGTAGTCGTCTAACCCCGAGACCCTGGAATGTTCAACGGCACCGATGGTATCGACGTTGAGGAATGGCTCACGCTATACGAACGGGTGAGCGATTCCAACCACTGGGACTTGACAGTCATGCTGGCCAATGTGGTGTTTTATCTTAGTGGCACGGCGAAGTTGTGGTATGACAATCACGAGGCCGACTTCGGAAGCTGGGATACATTCAAACAAAAGCTCCGTGACCTGTTCGGTAACGCCTCCAGTCGAAAAATCATTGCGAAGCAACAGCTGTCAACTCGCGCCCAGACGTCCACGGAATCGGATTTGTCTTACATACAGGATGTGCTGGCGCTGTGCCGTAAAGCTGACAGTAACATGTCAGAGTCTGACAAGGTTGGCCACGTCCTGAAAGGGATAGTGGACGACGCTTTCAATCTGCTCATGTGCAGAAATTGTGCTACCGTCAATGCCATGATCGAGGAGTGTCAGCGCTTCGAGCAGGCTAAGAGCCGCCGTATTGAACGACCATTCGCCCGGCTTCCCAACACCGCTGCAACGTCTTCGTGTGAAGAGCGGCCGTCATCTAACCTTTCACCGCCGTCGGCCGAATTGACGAGGATTGTCCGCCGTGAAATCGAGGTGATGGCTCCCGCTAGCCTCTTTACCAACTCTAACGCCGGCGACTCGAGCACACCAGCGGTTTCGCTAGTCCAAGCCATCGTGCGAAATGAACTCGCGAATCTCGGGGTTCACGCTGCTTGCGCCGTTGTCAGCCCTACATCCGCTTCCGGGGCCCCGACATCGTTCCCTCGATATCCGCGGTCCGCTCCACGATCGCGAAACCCTGCTGATTGGCGAACTGAAGACAATCGGCCTATCTGCTTTCACTGCCGCCGTGTCGGGCACGTTGCTCGCTACTGTCACAACCGCTGGTCGCTCCCGCAACGTACTCCATCCTTTGGCCATGCTCGCCGCCTTGATCGCAGCCCTTTTTAGCCACCATCTGCAGCACACCCCTACAATCCTGACGCTGCCAGGACATGGTCCAGCCGCTCGCCGTCACCTAGAGGTCACCAGTCGCGTTCGCAACCGTACCGCCGTCCGTCCTCCCGCTCCCCGCCACCTCGCCGCGCCCCGTCGCCCAGCAACCGTGGCTCCTTCACTCCGGAAAACTAAACGATGCAGCGCCCGGAGGTAACGCTGCATCTAAGACTCTGCCCGAAAACCCTCTAGTTACTCTGCCGACTCGACGCGGTGTGTTGGACGTTGACGTTGATGGCGTGGCGATTTCAGCACTTGTCGACACCGGGGCTTATATTTCCGTCATGAGCTCTGGTCTTCGCCGTCGCCTAAAGAAGGTGGTCACACCTGCTGTTTCCCACGTTGTAAGAGTGGCCGATGGAGGAACTCCCACCATCCTTGGCATGTGCACCGCCCGCGTCACAATCGCCAGTCACCCAACTACTGTTTTATTTGCCGTTCTTGAACAATGTCCGTACGATGTTATTCTTGGTCTGGACTTTCTCGCGGCTCATTCTGCCCTAATTGACTGTGCAACTAGCCTCCTGCAGCTCGAACTACCTCACCTAGCCGATGCCCCAACCACGCCTTCGGCACGTCTCTGCTCTTTCGACTATGTGCGCATGCCCCCGCAAGCCGCCATATATATCGCCATGGTCTCGAGCCCTCCTGTCGCTGATGGCGATTACGTGCTATCCCCGGTAACGGACGTTCTGCTCGCCAAGAACTTCGCCGTGCCTAACACCCTCGTGACCGTCACCGGCAACCGCATCGCCATTTCTATTTTAAACTTCAGCGCCTCTCCTCAACTGATTCCGGCAGGCATGTCACTCGCCGCCATCACTGCTGCCGAAGACTGCGAGATTTGTGCGTTGGATCCCACCCGTTCCTCCAGTTCGTCCTTCCTTTGCACCACAACCAGTTCGCCGCGCGATGTCTTTGTCGGAATGATCCCTGATGACCTTCCTTCTGATCAAGCTACCGACCTTCGCCTCCTGGAGTCTTACCACGACATTTTCGACTTCGACGATCGTTCTCTGAGCCAAACGTCTGTTGTCCAACATCGCATCGACACAGGGAACGCGAGCCCTATCCGTCGCCATCCCTATCGTGTCTCCCTCGCCGAACGTCGTGTGATCCAAGGCGAAGTTGACAAAAGGCGTTATCGAACCTTCTTCCAGTCCGTGGGCGTCCCTTGTGGTGCTAGTAAAAAAGAAAGACGGCAGCTGGCGCTTTTGTGTTGACTACCGACACTTGAAAAACATCACACGCAAGGACGTCTACCCCCTGCCCCGAATCGATGACGCCTTGGACTGCCTCCACGGCGCCACGTACTTTTCCTCCATCGACCTACGCTCCGGATACTGGCAGATTACCGTTGATGCCATGGACCGTGAAAAGACTGCTTTCGTCACACCGGATGGACTTTACCAATTCAAGGTTATGCCTTTTGTATTGTGTAATGCCCCCGCGACCTTCGAGCGAATGATGGATTCTCTCCTTCGGGGCTATAAGTGGTCTACGTGTTTATGTTATCTAGATGACGTGATTGTATTTTCGCCTACTTTTGAGGACCACCTAGCCCGCCTGTCGGCCATTCTTGATGTGTTTCGCCGCGCTGGCCTACAACTCAACTCCTCCAAGTGTCGTTTCGCTCGGCGTCACATCACCGTTCTCGGACACCTTGTTAGTGCTAGCGGTGTCCAACCTGACCCCGACAAGGTGCGTGCCGTCCGAGATTTTCCTGTTCCTCGCTCAGTTAGCGATGTACGGAGCTTTGTCGGCTTGTGTTCCTACTTCCGCCGCTTCGTCAGGAATTTTGCCGACATTGCCCGGCTGCTTACTGACCTACTCAAGAAGGACATCTCTTTTTCCTGGGGTCGTGCACAAGCTGCCGCATTCACCACCCTTGTCAGTTTACTTACTTCACCGCCCATTTTGGCGCATTATGACCCGTCGGCCCCTACAGAAGTTCGCACCGACGCTAGTGGCCACGGCATAGGTGCAGTACTCGCCCAACGCCAGAACGACCAGGACCGTGTCATTGCCTACGCCAGCCGCCTTCTCTCGTCGTCGGAGCGGAATTATTCGATAACTGAGCGCGAATGCCTGGCTTTGGTCTGGGCTGTGGCAAAATTTCGCCCTTATTTGTACGGCCGAACTTTTTCCGTTGTCACGGACCACCATGCCCTTTGCTGGCTCTCGTCGCTGAAGGATCCTACAGGAAGGCTTGGCCGCTGGGCGTTACGACTACAGGAATACACCTTTGACGTGCTCTACAAACTGGCCGGATGCATCAAGATGCTGACTGTTTATCCCGCTACCCTGTCGATCCTCCCGACACCACCGAACGTGATACCGGTGACTTCGTCATGGCTATTGCAGATCTGGCCAACATACGCGCTGAACAGCAAAGTGACGACACGTTACGATCTATAATTGACCGCCTCAATTCTCGTCAGCCCGACCCATCGCTTCGTCTGTTTGAGCTTCACGACGATATTCTTTACCGTCGTAGTACCACTCCCGACGGCCCAGATCTTCTGCTTGTTCTCCCCAAGCATCTTCGTGCTACTGTTCTCCAGGAACTCCACGATTCTCCGACCGCTGGCCATCTTGGCGTATCCCGCACATACGATCGCGTGCGGCGCCGGTTTTTCTGGCCTGGTCTGTACCGATCTGTTCGACGCTACGTTGCTGCGTGTGACCTTTGTCAGCGACGTAAACGGCCCTCAGGGTTGCCTGCAGGCCTTCTGCATCCAATTCACATACCCCAGGAGCCATTCTACCACGTCGGTCTCGACCTCCTCGGCCCATTTCCTTCGTCTGCTTCAGGGAACAAGTGGATCGCAGTTGCGACCGACTACGCTACGCGTTTTGCCATCACGCGAGCTTTGCCGACTAGTTGCGCCACTGACGTCGCCGATTTCCTCCTTCATGACGTCATCCTTCGTCATGGTGCTCCTCGGCAACTGCTCATAGACCGAGGCCGCTACTTCTTGTCGAAAGTTGTCGATGACCTCCTTCGGTCCTGTTCTGTGGAGCACAAGCTCACTACTGCGTACCACCCGCAGACCAACGGGCTCACCGAAAGGCTGAACCGCACCTTAACCGATATGCTGTCGATGTACCTATCTGACGATCATCGGGACTGGGACAGCGCTTTGCCATACGTCACGTTCGCGTACAACTCCTCCCGTCACGACACCGCCGGTTTTTCGCCGTTTTACCTCCTGTATGGCCACCACCCTGCATTGCCTTTTGACACGCTCCTACCTGCTGTTCTACAACATACCACGGAGTATGCCCGCGATGCTGCCGCGCGAGCCCATCTGGCACGTCAGATAGATCATGAGCGACTATCCGACTCACAATTATGCCACAAGGACCGCTACGACCGCAGCCACCGGCACCTCTGCTTTTCTCCGGGATCTCTTGTGCTTCTCTGGACTCCTTCTGGTCGCGTCGGTCTCTCCGAAAAGCTTTTATCGCGTTACGCCAGACCTTACAAGGTTTTACGGCAACTTAGTGACGTAAATTACGAAATCACCCCACTGAACAGTTCTTCACCATCTACCCTGCCATCTCGTGGCGTCGTGCACGTATCCCGTCTGAAACCGTACTTTTCCGTCACCTCCTCGTGTAATTAGTCTGCGCCGAGACGGCGCTCAGCCCGCCGGGGCGGTTAGATGTTACGGGCCGCCTCCTTCCATTAAGGAAGAAGACGACGATCGCCGAAAAACGCTGCGCGTGTTCAGCCATCTGGCGTGATAGGCTACAACAACAACAACAACAACAACAACAGCCATCTTGGCCATCTCTGCCAACCATCCCTGTAGATAAATACTATCCCTTTTTCGTCTATTTGACTCCCCGTCACAATATTGTCACGTAGTAGTGACGCTGAATTAAACAGTGGTAAAACTGGGTATGACGAAACTGAATCTTTATTGGGCGAACCTGTGCCCACAAAAGCAAGCTACACTCGAAGCACAACGAAAGCGGCGAACTCAGTCGGCGGTCGTCGAAATCTGATGAGCGGCGAAACGCGTAGGCTTTTATACCTGATGTTCCAGAATGATCCCTGGTGGTCGCGTGTCTTCCAGAAGGTACTAGGCAATTCGCGTCGCTCATTGAATCAGATTACATAAGCGTCGGTGACCACAGACGACGGATATAAGCATCGATAACGGTCGAGAAGCTTCCGATACATGCAGGCGCGTCCTCCGCCGAGCAATAACGTTTACCGTTTGTTAGCCGGTGGAAAAAAGTCACCGGTGAAAGATAAACAAGAATATGTCTCAATACCCTGCCCTTAAAATGCATCGTCCCGATGCTACAAACAAACGCGAAAGCGAAAGCAAGACCACACGTAATAAAGAAAAAAAACTATAACAAAGCTACACAGTACCTACGTTGGTCAGCGGGCGCACAAAGGCTTAAGACGCACCACGTGGATGACTTCAGGTCGTGCGCGGCGCCGCTGTGATTGCGAAAAGCCGTCTGGCACGACCTCACAGTCAGTGCGCCAATAGGTAGGATAATCCTATAGGGTCCGAAATAGCGACGTAACAGTTTCTCGCTAAGTCCTCGTCGGCGTATCGGAATCCGAACCCAAACACGGTCGCCGGGCTGGTACTCGACGTAGCGTCGTCGAAGATTGTAGTGCCGGCTGTCGGTCCTCTGCTGGTTCTTGATGGGCAGGCGGGCGGGCTGTCGACTTTCTTCGACACGCTGCAAATAGGTTGCAACGTCGACATTTCCTTAGTCAGTGACGTCCGGTAGCATGGCATCAAGCGTCGTTGCCGGGTTTCTTCCGTAGACCAGGTTGAACGGTGCCATTCGTTTCTTGCGCGGCCGTGTTGTATGCGAAGGTCGCGTACGGAAGGATGGCATCCGAAGTCTTGTGTTCGACGTCGACGTACATTGCCAGCATGTCGGCGATGGTCTTATTTAGGCGCTCAGTGAGGCCATTCGTCTGCGGGTAGTAGGTGCTGGTCCGGTGATGGCTTGTCTGGCTGTACCGCAGGATGGCTTGAGTTAGTTCTGCCGTAAAGGCCGTACCTCTGTCGGTGATGAGGACTTCTGGGGCACCGTGACGCAGGAGGATGCTCTCAACGAAGAATCTGGCTACGTCGGCGGCACTGCCTTTGGGCAAGGCTTTTGTTTCGGCGTAGCTGGTGAGGTATTCCGTAGCTGCGACGATCCATGTATTCCCGGACGTCGACGTCGGAAAAGGCTTACTAAGTCCATCCCGATCTATTGGAACGGTCGGCGAGGTGGCTCGATGGGCTGTAAAAGTCCGGCTGGCCTTGTCGGCGGTGCTTCGCGTCGCTGACAGTCGGCATGTCCTTACGTAATGGGCGACGTCGGCAGAGAGGCGAGGCCAGCAATATTTTTCTTGTATCCTCGCGAGCGTGCGCGAAAAACCAGTGTCCAGCCGTTGGGTCGTCATGGAGAGCTTCCACAACCTCTCGGCGCAATGCTGAGGGTACAACGAGGAGGTAGTTGGCTCGGAGAGGCGAGAAGTTGTTTTTTAGGAGAATGTCGTTTTGCAAGAAAAACGACGCCAATACTCGCCTGAACACGTTCGCAACAATGACGGTCTACAAGGCTGCTTAGTTCCGGCTTGGTCGCGAATTCGGCGAATTCGTCGGCACTGATAGGTCCCAAGAAGGTCTCGTCATCCTGGTCGTCCTGTGGCGGCGGTTCGACGGGGGCGCGAGACAAGCCGTCGGCGTCAGAGTGCTTTCGCCCGGACTTGTAAACGACGGTGATGTCGAATGCTTGAAGTCTCAGACTACATCGTGCGAGGTGACCTGAAGGATCCTTCAAGTTAGCTATAGCCAACACAAGGCGTGGTGGGCGCTCACAACTTTGAATCGCCTGCCATAGAAGTACGGGCGAAAGTTTGATGTAGGCCAGATGATAGCGAGGCACTCTTTTTCTGTGGTGGAATAATTTGCTTCCGCCTTCGATAGCGACCAGCTAGCGTAACACACAACACTATCTTGTCCATCAGTCCTCTGAACAAGCACAGCGCCGAGGCTTACGCTGCTTGCGCCGGTGTGGACTTCGGTATCGGCGTTTTCGTCAAAATACGCAAGTATTGGTGACGATTGCAGACGTTGCTTCAGTTCTTCAAATGCTTCGACTTGCCGCTTCTGCCACTTGAACTCGACGTCGGCCTTTGTGAGATACGTCAGTGGCTCGGCGGTCCGTGAAAAGTCCTTGACAAAGCGCCTGTAATAGGCGCACACTAGAAGAAATCTACGCACTGCCTTCTTGTCGGCGGGCGGAGGAAGGTTGGAGATAGCCGCAGTTTTATGAGGGTCAGGGCGGACTCCAGATTTGTTGATGACGTGGCCCAAAAACAAGAGCACTTTTCTGACTTTAACGTGAGTCCGGAAGTTTTGATTGCTTGAAGAACTGTTTCAAGGCGCCTCAGGTGTTCTTCGAAGCTTGAGGCAAACACAACGACGTCGTTCAAATAGACCCGAGGCAAGTCTGCCACTTCAAGCCTGCCAGTACTGTATCCATGACGCATTGGAAAGTCGCAGGTGCCGAGATAAGACCAATCGGCATGACCTTGAACTCGAACAGTGCGACTGGTGTTATAAAAGCAGTCTTCTCCCGGTCGCTCTCGTCGTCTTCGATTTGCCAGTAGCTGGTTTTGAGGTCCATCGATGAAAAATACGTTGCGTTGTAGAGTCGATCCAAGGCGTCGCCAATCTGTGGGAGAGGGTATACGTCCTTCCTCGTGATTTTATTGAGGCGACGATAATCGACGCAGAAACGTAGGGTTCCATCCTTCTTTTTCACTCACACCACGGGGGACGCTCACAAACTCTTGGACGGCTGGATGGTGTCGTCGCGTAGCACTTCGTCGACTTGTTGCCTTATGGCCTGGCGTTCGCGCGACGAAAGTGGGTACGGGCTCTGACGGAGTGGGCAGACATATTCGTCGGTTATGATGCATTGCTTGGTGAGAAGGGTGTGTCGAACTTTTGACGACAACGAGAAGCAGACCTTGTATTGCAGGAGCAGAGCTTTTAGCTGTTCTTGCTTATGATTTTGAAGGTTATGATTGACGTCGAAAGTTGGTTCAGGTACTACAGTCGTCGTCGCAGGTTTACTAGAATCCGTGAAGGCGAAAGCATTGCTAGCTTGTACTATTTCGTCGATGTAGGCGACCGTGGTGCCTTTGTTAAAGTGCTCGTATTCGTTGGTGAAGTTCGTGAGCATCACCCTTGCTTTCCCTTCACGTGCCTCAGCTATGCTTCTAGCGACGCTAATTTCACGGTCGAGCATTAACTGATGATCGCCGTCTACGACGCCCTCCATGTCTGCAGGCACTTCGGTACCGACGGAAATCATTACGCTGGAGCGATGCGGAACGGTGACTTGTTCTTCAAGCACATTCAAGGCATGGTAACTGATGTTCGTATCCGGCGGTATCGTCTTGTGCATTGAAAGTGTTATGGACTTGGACCTTAAGCCTATGGCTGCACCATGTTGGTTCAGAAAGTCCATGCCTAGGATGACGTCCTTGGAGCAGTGCTGCATGATTACGAAGCTCGCCGGCTAAGTGCGATTGTTAACTGTGACTCGCGCTGTGCAGATTCCAGTCGGCGTTATTAGGTGGCCTCCCGCAGTCCGGATATCGTGTCCTTGCCAGGCCGTCCTCACCGTCTTCAACTTGGCGCCGAACGGGCCACTGCAGACGGAATAGTCGGCTCCAGTGTCGACGAGAGCGGGGACGTTAAGACCATCGATTAGCACGTCTAAGCCGGCAGACCGTCGTCTATCGTTGCGGTTAAGTCGTGGGATCGAATCACAGCTGCGTCGGCTTGCTCCGCTGCTGCTACGTCGCATCGTTAGGTCTTCTTTCGGCGGCGAAGTGTTGTCGCCAAGGCTCTTCGCAGGCGCTGTGCTGATACCTCGTTGTGATGATGCGCGAATCGTCGTCGTCGGCGGCGGAGGATCTTCGGTGTTACGTCATACAGCAACCGCGCCTCCATCGCGGTTGCTGCTTTTAGTTTCCCCTATAGGGGCTGGGCCAGTGTATGGTCGGCACTACGGGGACAGGTAGCGTCCTGGTGACCGCGAGCATGAGGGTCATCATGGTTGCCACTGGGCTCCGGCGAGGTAGTCGGCGATGTGACGTGGTCGCTCACCAAGCTGTGGACGTGGCGCGTTGACGGCGAACCCCCGTAGGCCTATCTCGCGGTATGGGCATCGGCGGTAGACATGGCCGGCTTCCCCGCAGTGATAACAGAGCGGGCAGTGATCGTGGGCGCGCCAAATGTCGGTCTTTCCCGGGTAGCTGCGCTGGGCGACGGGAGGGTGTGTTTGCGGTGGCGGCGGTGGTGGACGACGGAACTACGGCCTTACGTGGCCCTGGCGCAAGCGCGGAGGGGGCCCTTGACGGCGGGCGACGGCGGCGTAGGTCATCGCTTCCGGCTGGGGTTGCGGCGATTGCGGCTGCACATTGGAAACTCGTAGTGGGCGCTGAACTTCTTCGTTGACTTCAGGCTGCGACCTGGAAAAGAGCTTCTGCAGTTCCTCGCGAACGACTGCTCTGGTGGTCTCGCGCAGGTCGTCGCTGCCAAGTGCTTGACCGTCAATATTGTTCGCGGCCAGTGTTCGGCGGTTATATTGCCTTATCGGCATGTCGAGCGTCTTCTCAATGGTTGTGGCCTCGGAAACTAATTAAGCAACAGTCTTGGGCAGGCTGCCTATCAATCCGGCGAAGAGCTCTTGCTTGACACCCCTCATCAAGAAGCGAACTTTATTCTCTTCTCGCATGATGGCGTCGGCATGCTCAAAGAGGCGAATCATCTCCTCCGTGAAAATCATGACGTTTTCGTTGGACAGATGCACCCGGCCTTCTAGGAGAAATTCGGCCTTTTCCTTGCGCCCGACACTCGTGAAGGTCCTCACGAAGTTCTCACGAAATAGGTCTCACGTCATCAGAGAAGTCTGTTCTTAAACCAGGTTCGAGCAGCGTCATCCAACGAAAAATAGACATGGCGCAGCTTGTGTTCGTCGCTCCATTTGTTGAACGCCGCGGTCCTCTGGTATGTCTCCAGGAAGGTTTCAGGGTCTTCAGCCGGTGATCCACGGAACGTCGGTGGCTCCCGAGGTTGTGGGAGCAGGATGGAGGACGTTGGGGCTGCCATTGGGGTCGTCGACTTGGCCTTGATTGCTCTGGTCTTCTCGGGAAGAAGTCTGTATTCTGGCGAAAGTCCTTGCTGCCTACGGCTAGCTCGCTGGTCCGTGACGACGTTGATCTCGTCCTCCGGTTTCGGGCTTGGGTCGCGGCTTTGCGGGGGCGTTCGGTGCATGAATACCCAGCACCTCCACCAGATGTCGCGTACTAGTGACTCTGAAGTAAACAGCATAGAGAAAGAAACAAGAGGGGACTCTCGGCTAACAGGAAACACGTCACCATACGTCATGCTATAGTATTGATGCCGAACGTTAGCTGCCGCGAGCATCGAAAAAAGAAAGTGAAATTAAGTTAACAGACATTGATTTATTTTTTATATTCTTTGCTGCTAAAAGCAAAACGTTTTGCGTATAAATCAACTTAAACTTTGCGACATATTTCTCTTGCCTTACCTAGCGAGAGGCTAATGACGCGCCTGATGCATGCGTCATCCGCCAGTCACTCCCCCAAGGCGAGCGAGTACGGCCGCGCGCGCCTTTGAGCGCTCTCTCGCGGCGGCGACCAGTCCGTCTCTTTTTTTAAACGTAGCCTGGTTTCTTGGGCTCCCGGCGTATTCTCGCGTTCCTTCTGCACTGGGACAAGGCAACACTGCACTAGTGGACTACGGCAAGGTGAGAAATTTTGTTTCACAGTCTACGACGCAATTAGGCTTACGGCACGGGACCGAGACTTAAGACGCAGTTGGCGAAAAAGAGCTCGGCCGTCCTGGCGCAGTTAATTTCAGTTAATTAATCGTGCTGGGACATGTTTCCGACGCTTCTTAGGGGATTATTGTAACTTATTTCGGTTCTGCTAAAGCAGACTGGCCGCGCAGCGCGCTGTGACGCAGTTAGCGATAAGCAGCTTGGCCGTGGTGACAAACTTAGTTTGGCCTGTAATGAATCTTCGAGGGACAAGTTTGTGACGTTTTCTGTGGCCCCGCAACAACATATACCTTCTTTCGGTACTCACGCCTGTCGAAAACCCGATAGGTGATTGCCAAGAGTGATAACATCCATGGGACTGTGTTGCTGGCGCCGGCAGAACGCGCGAGAGATAACGCCGAGGAACATATCGAAAACTTGTAATTCGAAAATTCCGTCTTCTAAAGGACTGAAAACCGGCTTTGCACTCACGCATTTGTCTTGAGTACGAGTAGAAGGCATTCTGCGAACGTCTAGCATGGCGCTGCTTGGAGCCTCTGTTGCGACCGTCTCTGTGTTGCGTCCGTCTCTGTGTGTTGCGTTCGAGGCCAAGTTTCGGAAACGCGAAGTCGCCCGTGTATTTGTGCTGCTAAAGGGCAGGAAATAATGCCCGGAAATGGGGGAATGCTTGGAAATCAGATGTTTACGTGTTTTATGGTATTGTTTGGGATGAGTCGGGTATTTTGTACGCCATGTATGTAAAACCGAGTTGCTTCTGTTTGTAATGCCGCCCATTCACCGCTTTCGCACGTTTCGCCTCTACACGCAGTATTCCTATGTCTAAATACCAAAATGACACATGCTTGTAAATGTGACGTGCTTGTAATTTATTTTTTTGCAGCTGATGCCGTCTGGTGTAGCTTAATACGAGAGCTACTGCTTGTCTGGTGTCACAACGTTGGATAAACGCACAAGCGCGGAACGAGCTTTTATATAGAGCAAAATAAATATTGCCTCATTTCACAAGGTGCCTTCAGTCTACTTTGTGCTGCAATTGCACGTGGCACAGATTGGATGAAACTTGACAAGGTCGGTGACAACCATTTTTACCAGATAATAAACCGATTCCGCGCGAAGACCGTGCGCGGTCGACACACACAAAAAAAGCGCAGCTGGCGTGTCAGCTAGCGTTCAAAATGCGCGCGCCCAAAACCGAAAACGGAAGTGATTGATGCCGACCGCTTGGCGCGCTGCAGTCAATTCGGCCGCTGGGCTTTATGGGAGTGTCCTCTCTCGGTTGAATTTCTTTCTCTATGCAAACAGTCATAAAATTCGGTATGACGACACTGATTCTTTATTGGGCAAGCCTGCGCCCACAAAAGCAAGCTACACTCGAAGCACAACGAAAGCGGCGAACTCAGTCGGCGGTCGTCGAAATCTGATGAGCGGCGAAACGCGTCGGATTTCATACCTGAGGTTCCAGAATAATCCCTGGTGCCCGCGTGTCTTCCACAAGGTACTAGACAATTCGCGTCGCTCATACAATCAGATTACATGAGCGTCGGTGACGACAGACGACAAGTAGAAGCATCGATAACGTTTGAGAAGCTTCCGATACATGCAGGCGCGTCCTGCGCCGAGGGAGAACGTTTAACATTTGTTAGCCGGTGGATAGCGGTCACCGGTGAAAGATTATTACATGTGTTCATAAGGTGTTCGTTATGTCAGGTCTCCTGAGGGAGGCCATATTGGGCGGGTTAAGTTAGCGAGCTCCAAACTCCAAAGGAGCACGCTCGAGTGCGCTCGATTGCGACGCCTTCGGAGCTTAACGGCGATTTTCGCCGACTGTTTTCGGGCGCACAAACGCGCCGTCTGGCGAATGTTGCTTCCGCGACCGCTATCGCATTGCCCGCGCTTTTTGAAGATGGCGCCGCCGATAAACACCCTCCTGCAGTTCTTGATAGACGACGAAGAGCTAGAAGAACTTGACGCGCGACGACGGACGCAGCAGCAGCGGCTTATGTACGCGATGCAAGCTGTTCGTGCTGTTCTTCGAGGTACCCCATCAGAGGATTTATTTCTGCTCCGCGGTATGCTGACTGATGACTCATTGCCGATTGCAAGAGGACAGAAAGCCTTATGATCCGAGTTATCCAGGATTATGTGATCAACCTTGTGCCCAGATACACGGACACACAAATCAAAGAGCAGTGCCCCAACATCTTCTATGATAACATGAGGACCTGAAGAAGTCATACAGAATAACGTAGTGACGAGAAGGCGCCAAACTGCGACTGTTCGGTCCCGTACCTGAGCGTCTGGCAAGTAATCATCGGGCCGTCATTTTCGGTTCGTGATAAGCTCAAACCGCGCAAACACGCGAAGTTCCCGATCATGCCTTAGAGCAGACACCCGGCTGCGCAGCGGCGGCAGGAACGAATGTGCCAGGAGCACGGACTTGCATAAGTGGAAAGAGTCGGAAACACGTCTTTTTTCCGGAAGCCGTAGCAGGCGCGCCCTCTCGCGCACAGTTTCCAGAGTGGAGCGCGTAGAGCGCGCTCCGTAATAACGCACAGGAAGTCGCTTTTTAGCCGTTAAGTTTAAAAGATCGCGCTCTGCTGGCTAGAGCGCGCTCGAGCGCCTTAACTTAACGCGCCCATTGATTCGCTTCTTGGGGCTCTATTCTGGACACGCATGGCGGCTGCACGGCCGCCATTATCCGCCTTCTTGGCTGTCCAGAGGTCACGTATTTTGAAATCTGTGCCGGGAAACGGAAGTTTTGCAAAATGCAATTTTGTGTTTTCGTCAGAATGACGAAACGTGACGTGGAGCTGCAAGTTTTATCCACTAATACTTTTTTAACACGAAAGTGTTTTATGCCGGGGTCCACCAAGACTTCACTGACGTATTTCCGTCACGGATATGACGTTCTTACAATGTACACGAACATAATACAAAGAAAGAAACCAGAAGAAAAAGTTCCACAAACATGCAAAATTTGGAAATCGAACCCACGACCTCTCGGTCCGCGACGATCGATCGCCGAGCGTTTAACCCATTGCGCCACAAACGCATTTGCAGAGAGCTACACAGACGCGCCTTATATATCTAACACTCCTCCGTGTACCCGCGCTCTTGCTCGGGGCGGTGCCGCCGCCTACGAGCAGAAAAGAGAAGTACTGCATTATGACACTAACGCGCACCGACAGTGAACGCTTCGGTGGTCTCAGCACTACGACGCCTCGATGCCAGCATTCGAAGGGACGCTGGCATCAAGAAGCACTACCAACGCCACCTAGGTGGCGTTCACCGTACTCAGCACAGCGGAGCGTGGCCTCCGCAATTAGCTCTGAAAATGTTTCTGAAGTTGATCGCGGAGGCTGCAATTACGACGCGCTGTACGCGCTGATTTGACTCGGTGACGATTCAGTTACGTGCTTTCTCTTGCGCGTTGTATTAGTGTATCAGTTACGTGCTTCGTCTTTCGCGTTGTGCTAGCGTGTGCAGCGTAGTGCAGCTTCCATATGCACGACGGTTGCTCATGGTCATCGACGTTGGTAGTCGTGATGGAGGAGACGTGCCACCAGGCGTCAGCGTGGGTGCATCAACGCCTAAGGGCGCTTTAGCCACAAAACACCAATAGACATTATATATCAATGTGCAATAAACATTACACTACTTCTGTGAAGACACGTTTCACTTTCGTGTTCTATACTGATTCCTATATAAGAGGGATCAACTACATTTTTTTGTTGTCCCTGGCACGCATATTGCGACTTTAGCGCTTTAAAAAGAAAGTGGATGGTAGCGTGCAGATGCCCGTGCAATGCATCTGCAATTTCGCGAATATGTGGTGGCGTTCCAAGATAGCCGGCATGTCAGCTTGTTCATTGGCTGAAGGAATATCCGTGAGGAGCGTCACAGGAAGGGCTGTTTCGTAAACGTCAATTTGACGTTGCGTTACGTTGTGCTGGGCAATTTGTGGTGTGACGAGCCGCCCGAATTATGTTATTGAGCGGCCACCCAGGCAGCACGACAGCACTGGGCCAAGCATGGTCCAATGCTCGCAGAAATTGGTACGAACTTTGGCCCAATCCTGGCATCATGGCAAAGTGCAACCCGATCCAAGGTTCACCCACTGTTCGAGCCAAGATTGGCCGTACAGTTTGCCATTGTAGAATCCAATGTAGTTCAAGCATAGAGTCAGTGCACAGCCATCCTGTATCCAGTCTTTCAAGAACGTCCAGTGCTCAGCCATTCTGTATCCAACATGTTTCAAGAACATCCAGTGCTCAGCCATTCTGTATCCAATGTGTTCCAAGAATACCCAGTGCTCAGCGATTCTGTATCCAACGTGTTTCAAGAATACCCAGTGCTCAGCCATTCTGTATCCAACGTGTTTCAAGAATACCCAGTGCTTAGCCATTTTGTACCCAATGAGTTTCAAGAATATCCGGTGCTCAGCCATTTTGCGTCCAGTGTGTTTCAAGCATAGCCTGTACTTAGCCATTCTGTTGCTTGTATGCTAGCTTACTGCCGATACAATTAGTAGCGAAGAAAATGTGATGGAAATAAGTGCGGGAAGGAAACTTCCTGCAGACACACGCAAAGCGTAAACGAAAATATAATTTATTTAGTATACTATTTACAGTACTATTTTACTATTTACAATACAATTCTTGAACTGATGCAGGCATCAGTAGGGGTGCTCAGCTCCAGGAGCAGCAGCAGGAGGAGGGGCAGGGGCGGCAGGGGCTGCAGCAGGGGAAGGAGCAGGGGCAGCAGCAGCCGGACAGGAGGGGCCGACGGTGGACTTGCCAGGGACCTGAGGGCAAGGGTGGGGCAGGGAGAGGGCAGCAGTGGGCAGGCAATGATTCCTGCCCTGAAGGGAGGGATCATCGGGCTGCTCTGCTGCAAACGTTGCTGTGAAACGCCTCTTCCTGCCACCACCGCTGTCCACAGACCCTGGCAACCACTTAATGAAGTCCTGTGCTTGTGTCAGGTCGCCCCCCCCCCCCTTTCGCACAGATGACATCTGCACACAAACATGCAAAGACCACAATTAGTACATACAGCATGCACCGTAAAGATCACCCACAATAGAGCAGGCAAACACATTCAACAAAAGAAAACCTTCAAGAGACTTAGTGAAATAAGTTGCTAAGTCTTTAGCACACAGTTTATCTGACAGAATTTGCAACCGCCGCCAACCTTATTGAATCCGAGGTTCACAGCATGCTCAGCGGCGAAATGTAGGATACGCAAAGTAATGCTGCGGAAATTAAATGCTATCGCCTTCCCCGCCATGAAAATTCTTGATCCATTTACAGGATCTTCATCCCTGTTGCCTTCGTTGACATTCTTGTTTTTTCACCCTAACATAGCGTTAACGTCATCAGTGATGATCTCACCATGTCTTTACTAACCGAGACATATTCAACTGTCTCACCCGCTGATGCTAAACGTGTAAGCTGCCTGGTGTGATGCAATTCATCGGCATGCTCGTCAAGCAATTCACCTAAGCTGCCATTGGTGCTAGTGCAGAGCACACTTTCGCAATTTCTGCAAGGGCAGTGGTGATTGAGTATGTGGCTTTCATTGTAAAAAATGAAATCAGCCAACAGGGACGCCCAAATTTCTTCGTTGTAGAAGTTAACAATTTATATGAAAGACACGATTTTGGCAAGGACAACCTCTTGTTATGCAAGCCATTTCACTGTAGAGGAGTTCGGCTGTACACACAATACTTCAACAATGCAAAAGGATGACTGAGGAAGCTTTACCTGTGACTATCCGGCATAACTTCAAATTGATGAATGCCCTCTTCCCCTTCCTGCTATGAAGGCTGTAAACCACTTGGACGGGGTGCGCCATTACAGCCTTCATGGCATACGATGCCACCTCGCGCAGTGACTTCCCTCCTATTTGCAGGAGGTGCTTGCGCTGCAAAAGACAAAAATTGCCAGAGATGTGGAAATGAGCATTGTATGCGGCAATGTTTTCAAGTTGAAAAATCTACCCAATACTACCAGAATATAATTTATTGCCAAGTGAAGTGAATTTTTAGCTGAGTGCAAAGCAAAACATTTTTGCTGGAAGAGGTTTGTGACGCAATGCCCTTTAATTGGCATGGCACTTGGCTGACAAGCATGATGCCTAAAACGCCGTTACTGCTGTTGCAGATGCTGCCGTGGTTCCTCGTCGGAATGTCGGAGAGGGACAATGGATGCCTCTTTTTCGTCGTCGATGCGCAACCTTGCAGAAATGCAAGCTTGGAGTGCGCATTTTCCGGACTCGCTGCCACGGGTGTGACGTCACCAGCGACCAGTCTACAAAAGGAGCAACGCGAGAACATCGGCTTCAGAGGGCATGGCACTTGGCTGACAAGCATGATGCCTAAAACGCCGTTACTGCTGTTGCAGATGCTGCCGTGGTTCCTCGTCGGAATGTCGGAGAGGGACAATGGATGCCTCTTTTTCGTCGTCGATGCGCAACCTTGCAGAAATGCAAGCTTGGAGTGCGCATTTTCCGGACTCGCTGCCACGGGTGTGACGTCACCAGCGACCAGTCTACAAAAGGAGCAACGCGAGAACATCGGCTTCAGAGGGCATGGCACTTGGCTGACAAGCATGATGCCTAAAACGCCGTTACTGCTGTTGCAGATGCTGCCGTGGTTCCTCGTCGGAATGTCGGAGAGGGACAATGGATGCCTCTTTTTCGTCGTCGATGCGCAACCTTGCAGAAATGCAAGCTTGGAGTGCGCATTTTCCGGACTCGCTGCCACGGGTGTGACGTCACCAGCGACCAGTCTACAAAAGGAGCAACGCGAGAACATCGGCTTCAGAGGGCATGGCACTTGGCTGACAAGCATGATGCCTAAAACGCCGTTACTGCTGTTGCAGGTTAGTTACTACTCTACGTATCGCAGTGATAATAGATGCTTGTTCGTCCTGCCATGCCCTCGTAGATGTTGTGCTATTTTGGTGGATTGCTGGTCAATACTGCTGTTGCTGCTGATGGCCGGGGATGTTGAGGAAAATCCAGGCCCAAAAACTGCTGAAATCTTGCAGGAAATTCTGGGAAATCAAAATGCATTGGATCGCAAGATAGATGATATCAAGAAAGAAATTGCAGAAGTGAATGCTAAAACTGATAAGATGCAAAGTGTGCTAGCCATGTTCGACGAAATGAAAACTAGAATAGATAAATTGGAGACCACCGTACGAAAACAGTCTGAAAAGTTAATCGATTATGAAAATAGAAGCAGACGAAATAATCTTGTGGTGTTTGGTCTTACTGAAAGCGCGAACGAGTCTGCACAAGTGTTAAATAAACGCGTTGTAAATGACATTTTTTCTAAAGTTCTTGGCATAGAAATCACTACAGTGGAAAGAATTCACCGGATTGGCAAAGTAAATCCTGATAGACCAAGGCCTGTGATCTTGAAATTTTATGACTACAAGGAAAAGAATACCATCCTCAAAAGCTGCGCAAAGCTAAAGGGAACTTCAATCAGGATAAGTAATGACTATGTGAAGGAAACTGTGCTGATACGAAAGAAGTTATGGGAAAGTGCTGCCTTGGACAGGGACGCAGGCGCAAAAGTAGTTCTTGTGCACGATAAACTTCGGATAAACGATCAGTTATACGCATGGGATGACGTCAGAAACAAGCGCTACTTGCTCTCGGGCAAACGTGATACTGATCAAATGAAGCGAAGTGAGCGTGTTGTATCAAGTAAGTCAAATGGATCTGATAGCTCATGCAGCTCATTTGAGACACCAAAAAAATAGCTAAGATTGCTCTCGTTTAATGCGCGCAGTATAGTAAACAAGACTACGCATCTTGAGTATTTATTGCTTTTGCACGACCCTCACATAACCACCATAACCGAAACATGGTTGCATGGAAATGTACCGAATGATTGCATTGTTCCTCCCAGTTACAACATATTTAGAAAAGACAGAGACTCACGTGGAGGTGGGGTGTGTATAATAGTTAAAAGTTCTCTGAATGCTTCGTTGATTGATTGTGAAGTACCAGAAACTCTCTGGTGTAAAATAACTCGTGAAAGTACTGTTTTTCTTATCGGAGTTGTATATCGGCCACCCTCAAGCTCCCCTGAGTTTCTCGAAAACCTGAATAAGTTTTTATATTCTCATGTAAATGGGAACACTAGGTTGGTAATGACTGGAGATTTTAACCTACCGCATATAGACTGGAAAAATTTTTCGTATAGTGGTGTGGATTCAGTAAGTGCTGAAAAAATACTAGACATTATGTTTACGTACAATTTGAAACAAATCGTGCTTGAAGATACTAGAATTACACCGACGTCAAGGTCAGTACTAGACTTGGTGTTCCTATCAAATAAAATAAATGATTACAGTGTGACGGTAGAAGATGGTATATCGGATCACAGGATGATCTGTCTCGATGTGCCTATCCGAGCAACTAGAAAAGTGAAGAGCTATGTTCCAGTAAAAATTAAGGACTATGCTAGGGCTGATGACACTTCGATTCTTGATTTTTTGGAGATTCAATTTGATACTTTCAAGAGTACCGCTGGTCTAAAAACAGTAGAAGAATTATGGCAAGAATTCAAATGTGTTATAAGTCATTGCATAGACAAATATGTTCCATCGCGGGTTAAAAAAACAAAGCAGACAAGTCCTTGGATCACTCGAGATATAATTCATATGAAAAGAAGAATTAAGAGATGGCGTAAAAGGAACACGTCGCCAGTGGTCTTGGCTAATCTAAAAACTGAACTCAAGCGTACTTTGGCTAAATCTAAACAAACATTCTTTGAAAAAAACCTCAGCGATTTCCTTAGGTCCTCACCACAAAAATTTTGGCGATATTTTAGCGACAGGAAAGAAATGGTAGACGAAATTCATGTTGGAAGCAACATTATAAGAGAAAAGGATAAAATAGCAAGCAATCTTAACAATTTTTTCCAATCTGTATTTACCGTCCCAGAAACTACTGTGAGTATAGAAGAAGCCTTACATATTCCCCCTACTGTTCCAATGGAAACACTTGAAATCAACCAGCAAGGGATATTTCAGCAACTACTCAAATTAGATACGAAAAAATCGAGTGGACCCGATAATATACCTGCTGTATTCCTCAAACGATACGCAGAATGGATGTCACATTATCTAACTATCATCTTTCGAAAATCATATACAACTTGCTCACTGCCGCAAGACTGGCGCACCGCGTTCGTGATACCTGTATTTAAAGGAGGTAACCGAAGACAGGCAACAAATTACCGTCCAGTGTCACTTACTTCAGTTACTTGCAAAGTCTTCGAACATATAATAGCAAAACACATACTCAGGTTTCTAGATCAGAACAACTTACTATATCCTTATCAACATGGCTTCAGGACCGGGTTATCAACTGTTACACAGTTAATAGAAACAATTCACGACTTTGCAGGTGCAGTAGATATAAGACAACAGGTTGATGTGGTTTGCGTGGATTTTGCGAAAGCTTTTGATAAAGTGCCTCATGTCGAATTAATCTTCAAATTACACAATGCAGGAATAAATGAATGTGTAATAAAATGGATTGAAGCATATTTAACAAACCGTACGCAGGTAGTTAAACTGGATGACTATGTATCAGATTCATTAGCTGTACTCTCAGGAGTGCCCCAAGGCTCAGTATTGGGACCACTACTGTTTCTCCTTTATATCAATGACATCAGTAGTGTGGCAGAAGAGGGTGTTCAGGTTAAGCTCTTCGCAGACGACTGCTTAATTTACACCACAATTACTAAACTAGATGACCAGCTTAAAATTCAGAAATGTTTGCAAAATTTAGATGATTGGTGTAAGAAATGGAAAATGGAAATAAATTATTCCAAATCTACATATACACACATCAGTAAAAAGAAAGCTATCTATTCCTTTTCTTACAGCATTGCCGGACACTTGTTGGAGAATGCGCACCAGTTCAAGTATTTAGGGGTAACAATAACACGAAATTTGACATGGAACCAACATATAGATAACGTCTGCATGACAGCCTATCAAAAGTTGTACTTTCTGAGAAAAAAACTGGAACATGCATCGCGTAATGTAAAACTTATTGCATACACCACCTTCATCAGGACGATACTAGAATATTCAGCCGTTGTTTGGAGCCCCCATCAAGTGACGCTTAAGAGGAAGTTGGAAAGGATACAGAGACTGGCGGCACGTTTTATTTGTTCGACGTACCGAAGGAAGGAATCGGTCACGCTGATGTTACAGCGTTGCAACTTGGATCTTCTAGAGGTTCGTCGAAAGAAATTTAGGCTGAAGGTACTTTATCAAATAATGCAGGATCAACTTAAGATTGATAAGCTCAAATATCTACATGCTCCAGGCAAAAGAAACCCGCGAACTAACCACGACTACGTCATAAAGCCGTTCCAAACTAACAGTGATACATTTCGATACTCATTTTTTCCGGATGCGATAGAAATGTGGAACCAATTGCCAAACGCTATTGTTAGCCTAAAAGATGTCACCGACTTTGAAAACGCTGTTGAGGCGTATTTACGGGAGTTACCAATTTAGTTTGAAGTGCCAAGTGATATGTGCGACTTGGTGTTCATTGTACGTATTTTGTAAATGACATGTGTGTGCTGACCAGTATTCAAGTGAACATCTTATTCACTGTGAATTGACTTTGCGTACACTGACATTGTGCATATTTCTTGTGTGTAATTGTATTGTCCTCTCTGTTATGACCCTCTATGAGGGTTGACAGTATTAATAAATAAATAAAAATAAATTGTAAATGTGCTCTACAACACCTTAGCGTTACTGGAATAAACACAAACACGAAGTGCATCAGGTCTTGTCTGTTCTGTGCATTTCATGTTTGTGTTTCATAACCCTTAGCACAGTAACTATGTTTCATAGTAACTACCTCTCCAAGCTTTCACTATCACTTGTAAGCGCACCAACTCTACTCCCATGCAAATTCCCAATGCATAATTAGGGGATGTGACATTAGAATGCAGGAAAGCCAGATCTACATACGTGTGGCACAAAACAGCTTAAATGCATACCGACATGATATTTTCAGACCTTCACATTTTGCGTTAAAGCGACTGACAACCAGTTTTTAAAGACGTAGTTTTGTGGTAACCAAAAGTTAACCCTCAGCAATGTTTGCACCTGCAGCTTCGCAAATTGTGAAAGCAGCCTATCATTCTGCTTCACAGGAGTGAGTGCAACTGCAGTTAACTGCCTACATTTTGGCCTTTTCAACCACTTTTGAAGATATAAAGCTGGTACAATAAGTTTGCATTGTCGTACAGACCTTCTTACATTTGTACAGCGTTTTTCCCCCAAATACACACCTACATCATGGCTGCCTGGCCCCCGTTATCATTATTCTGTCGATAGACTTACTAAGCCAACTCATCAAAAACAAAGGCAGTGCCACTTTCACTACAAACGAAGGCTTATCAGCATATTGTAAGGTAAAAAAAATAACAGAAAAATGTGGACTGCATTTCAATACTAATAAGAATACCATGAAACCCATACAATAATAGACAGCCATGTGATAGGCCTCTTATTCATGGTAAATAAGGAACAGTGTCCTGAAAGCGTAGGGAGACGTAGACACACCCCAAGTGCGGACTTTCAACTGGTAAGTTTATTGAATGAACGAGTTCATGAACAGTTGAACTGCACATACACCTGGAAGGCAGTGAACAATTTATGACATGCACTCGTGGTTTGATCAGGTGATAATAAACAATAATGAATTAACAAAAATAAAAACCATCGCGCTGCTCCGCTGTCAACGATTTGCGAGGTCTAAAAAGGAAATTTCTTCTAAGAAGACTATTGCAGGCTGACTAATGCAACCTCGTCCTGCTTTCTGTATTCTATAGGCCTCGCAAATTTCATGCGTCAATTGGTCTGTGAGGAAAAAGAATCTCGGTCCGACAAAATTCTGCAGTGCACTCTCAGTCATGGCAATGCATTGCGAAATGCAAGGCGCAAACAGTGCATTTTGGTGCTCCCTGAGGCCCACGTTTACACACTGCCCCGATTGTCCCACGTACACTCGGCCACAGGTGAGGGGGATCCTGTACACGATTGCAGTGGCGCAAGGCAAACACACATGTTAGTGTGCCTTACAGGGCAGACGCTACCTACTTTCTTTCTGGCTGAAAAGAACAAAACAAATCTATGCCATGCCACGTCCCCCCCCCCCCCCCCTTCAACCTGTGCGAACGATAGTGGATGTATGGCTAACGGCTTGCTTCTTGGTGACGCATCTTTACTCTCCAAACTTTACTCTTCGCACAAGCTTTCCTTAAAGGGAAACTGAACAGGTTTTAGATTTCTAAAAAGTGACGTTTTTCTGAAGCGCAAACACTTGAAATCTCTGGTACGAAGTTTTGTTTTTCGATCATACAAGTAGCGGCGGCGTAATTAGGAATTGAAATCGCAGCTATGCTCCGCCCACCGCGGCTCGCGGAGTCAGCCCGCGGCGGCGGCGGAAGGGGAAAGGTAGCGGAAATGACGTCAATATAGGGGTCCCAGGCGCCCGCGCGGAAAGCGTGTGGAGGTTTTGCGCGTCAGTCCTGTTGTATCCGTGGCCTTTATCGCAATTGATCAAGATCTCCACCCTACGTTTCCGGCTTACGATTCAAAGGACTGTTACCGCAAGGAGAACTCCGTCGAAGAAGCATATAGTGTCACCATGCCGTCCTTTTGCGCTGCTTACGGCTGTACGAGCACCGGCGGCCGAGACGATGTTATCTTTCACAATTTCCCACGGCAGAAAAAACAAGCTGCTCAGTGGATCGCAGCGGTGAAACGAAGTAATTTCAAGCCTTCAAGAACCACTCTTCTCTGTTCAAAACATTTTCGGGACAGTGATTACCATCAGAGTTTATCGCTGATGCGTGCAATGGGAATTCCGGTGAAATCTGCTCGACTAAGGCCAGGCGTGGTGCCATCGATCTTCGCTCATAAACGAAATGAATCGCCGCCACCGAGAGCAGCCTTCGCGAAGAGACGAAAGCAAGAGGTAAGATGTCGAATGTTGGAGCTTATGCCGCATGTAGAAAAAATGCACGTTGTTTTTCTGGGTAATCGCTGTCTGTTTCTCATTCTGTTACTTAAATCTCCTCGCTTCTGTCGTTGGCGATGCTTTCCCCGAAGAGTTCCGAACCTGGGCCTGTATTTTGCGCCACGTCTCTGATTTATACAACAAAGAGCGCGTCCTCAGTGGTCGGCGGTCCGTCGCATGCTATTTGAGGTTATGGAGACGATAAGCGAGGCTGTGACTGACCGCCTAAATTTACACGGACAAGTTTCGTGAATGCGGCCCAGACGCGGGACTCGCCATGCGAGTGTGTCACCCAAAATTGTGACAATGGCCTCAGAATGGGCGTTGCGAGTATTATACAGGTGTCACATGACCCACTTTTTATCTCGATGATGCCCGATCCGGATCGAATTTCTCGGTCGTGATTGGCTTCTTTGCGCAAACTGCTAGAGGGAGCCAATCGCAGTCGAGAATTTCGATCCAGATCGGGCTTGATCGCGATCAAAAGTGGTCGTTGACACCTCCGCAGGCAAACCGTGTAAAGCTGGCAGTCGCCGGAAATAAAGTGCGACAACTCGGCCGTCGTATGTATTTCTTCACTATTGTCACGTGATAGTAACGGTACACGTGTCAAGTACACATGTCACTATTGATTACTAAATCTTTTGGCAAGAGTTAATATGAAAAAGCAATAAATTAAATAGTTATGAAGCTGAAGATGTTCTTACATTTCTCTTCAGCACTGCACAGGCCGATTTGCACTATTCAAGTGTATATTCAACTTCAATGACATAGATTCACATTAACATCTTCCTGGACCAACAGTATTGTTTAGGGGTCCCAAATGAACCTACATAAACAAGTATATAATAGGCTTGAGCAACATTGATGGCAATTACGAGTACAAAAGCCACAGTTGTAATACACATACTATACGGTTAATTAATGGCTTCACTGGATTTTTTTAAACATATAAAGAGCATTTATTTTAATGATTGCCATGTGTTTCTGTTGTGTACGTGTCAGTAACTCATATTTTCGTACAATGTTTCAGATACTTGGACAGTTGCTCTCTGGAGATGCATCTGTTGGACCAAGTCATTGCAGCGGAAAAGATGATGTGATGGGCTTTTCCATTTCTTCTCTCAGAAATAATCCTCAGCGTTATCACTTGTAACAACACAAGCCAATTTATTTCAGGATGACGCCACAGCAGAGCCGGCATATGAAGCAGCACCAGATCCGGCTTGTGAATTTGGACAAGCTGTAGAAAGATCACCAGAGCCAACGTGCGAGTCAGGCCTTCTTAGAGATAAATCTGTTCAAGTGAGATTACCAACATGCCACAAAGCATCCCAAGCAAATGAAAAGAAAAATCTGTCAACACGTGCTACGCAAACAAAGCCTCAATCTGTTTCTGTTGGTATGTCTAAAGCTATTATGTATTCTTATATTTATGGGCTAACATCTTGCACTGAAAATAATTAAATAATTCAGCAGTTTTGTTTGAATTTAGTGAACAATATATGACATGTCCATTGACTTTGCATATGTTCTACACATTTCTTAATCCTTTTCAGGCATCCAGGTTGGCATTTCCATGGTGGATGCTGCAACGCAATGCAGCCAACAAGCAACACATTGGGAGGAAGCTGCTCAATGTGATGAATTCAGTGATGATGACGACCCCATTACTATGGAAGATGAACATGAGTACAATCCTTCAGAAGAGTGAGTACAACACTGACATGTTAGACACGTAATCAGCTTGATAAATTCTTGGTTCCTGATACTTTATGAGAGTTGTGTAAAATGTTAGCCATTCTCACTTCAAAATTTCTCCTAAAATTTGTTCTTTAGGCTCGAAGATGCCGAAGTTGACAGTGAGAGCGAAATTGATTTTGATGAAGAGCAACAGCAGAAAACTTTTTTTGTCCAAGAGCAACAATTGAGGCAGCTCTTTCTGACCTGTTTGAAATGTCTGGCACCATGCATGTATAATCGTCGATGCCAAGGAACACTTGTAGAGGTATGGACTGAATGTCCCGCTGACCACAAGTATTACTGGACTAACCAGGCTGTGGTAAAGCAACAGCCTCTTCTGAACCTCCAGCTCTGTGCTGCCATACTATTCTCGGGAAACAATCCAACAGAAACACTCAGGATGTTGACCTCAATTGGTGTACAGGTTGTAAGTGAAAGAACGTTCTTCAAACTGCAGTCTGCTCACCTCTGGCCTGCTGTTGACAAAGTAAGTAAAGGTTCTCATAAATTACAAGTTTACACTCACTTTGCACTCTGATTTCTAATCTAAAACATGTTACTAGGTTTGGAAAGAGGAACAGGAACTGATTTTGCAAGCAGCACAAGCCCAACGAGTAAAGCTTGCTGGTGATGGCCGTGCCGACTCGCCCGGATTCAGCGCCAAGTTTGGCACCTACTCTCTGCTGGACGTTGAGGGAAATAAGATCCTGCACTTCGAGCTTGTGCAGGTTTGTTTAGTATTGCTTCACAAATTGCAAAAGGGATTTGTTTATTGTGACCTGCTTTTGTTATGCAAGGAAAGACAACCCATCTTAATGCCACTATTTCCAGTCTAATGAAGTAGGTGGAAGCTGCAAAATGGAACTGGAGGGTCTGAAGCGGTGCATCACTTTCTTGGAAAGTAAAGACATCAGAGTGGAGTCAATTGTAACTGACAGACATGCCCAGATCAAGTGCTTCATGCGCAAGGAAAAATCTGAGATCATTCACGAGTTTGATGTCTGGCACGTCGCAAAAGGTACTATGTAGGATAAACTGCATATTGCTGAAGTATTTTTATGCACTGATAGCTAGAAGGTGCATATAAACTATTACCTACTTTTTTTATAGGAATAAACAGGAAACTTATTGCTGCATCGAAGAAGGCTGGCTGTGAGGACTTAGTACTATGGACAAAGAGCATTGTGAATCATCTGTACTGGTCTGCATCATCCAGTGATGGCAACAAAGATTCCATTGTTCCGAAATGGATTTCAATTTTGAATCACATTCAAGACATTCATAGTCATGAGAATGAATTATTTCCTACATGTGCACATGGTGATATAGAGCCAAGGGCCTGGCTCAGCGAGGGTATGTTGGCTGTTATTACACTTCAACATCATCATAGAGAATTGCGAAAAACTGGGTTAGTTCAGTGGCACAGTCGTTAAAGCTGCTCATTGTATTGCTGTCTGTTCATTGTGTATGCTAACATTTGTGCAAGATGCTCGTATGTTTGGCTTAAATGTTTAGCAGCCACGGGTGTGTGGTGATGTATTAAAAGATGGAAGTGTAAGAGCATATAAAGGTACTGCACACAGAGCTTTCTACTTTAGTTTTACCTAATTGACCACAATTATTTACTGTATTGATATAACTGTAAACTTGAGACATAATATCATAAATATTTCAGGCAGTTAAAAACCTTGTTGCTCATGCTATTTCTCCCGTGAAAAATTTAACGCCATTTCATATCTGTTTTAGAGTCAAAGTCATTCAAACAGCTCAAGGTTATTGCTGCATCAAAGCAACTTCTCAGAGACATGCCACAGCTGGCAACGCGATTCCAAACATATGGTTTGGAAACATTCCATGGACTGATCTTGCACTTTGCTCCAAAGTCTTGCCAATACTCGTACGAATGAATGAAAGCAAGGTGAATACTTTTTTAATTCCTTTTTCTTAATGAACAAGTTGCATGTGACTATTTGCCTGACTTGAATCTTCTTCGTTTAAGAACACAGCTAGCGGCTCTTCACTACAATGAGAACAGCGGAAGAGAGCAGGCATCAACAAAGGCTGGTACTCTTAGGTGGCGTGTCAAATTTCCAAAAGCGACAGGAGGTACACCAGTTGCCTGTCCTGTAAAAGAGAAAACCACGTATCGTAAGTTGCAGAATGTTTCATATGTACAGCAGCATGCTAATTTTTTTATACATTCTTAGGCTATGTTGAGCGGCTACTGGATGCTGCTATGACGGGCGGCAATCGGTTGTCAGCGTTCAAGAATGCAAAGGCACCACCACCACTGAGCAGCGCTTTCGCAAAAGTGGCAAAGGAAGAACTAGTAAAGAAAAGACTGACAAGATTCAACAGAACATGCCACGGTGTAACCAATGAATGTGCTGAAATGGAACACGTGTGTGAACGGGGAACTTATTGAACAGCAAACTTTTATGTGAAGAGTGTGTTGAAGTGAATGGTGAATGCTGAGAGATTAACATACATCTGATGTGAAGTGCAAGTACTGTATTGTATGTTCTGTATTATTTTTTGTATGAGCCATAACGTCACTTTGTTATGAATAATTATGAACAATAGCGCTGCTGTAAACACCTCCATGAAACAGGAAGTCAGCAGAGCGAAAATTTAACACTACGAATGCACTCACATGCTTGGAACGTACAAGAAGTGAAAACATTTTTTTTCAAGTGTTCAATGAGAATTCAGGTATTCAGTGTTCAAGAATTCGGGTGTTCAGTGTAATATTTGATGGATGACATGATATGATTGCCCTTGATTTGCTGTGTCAGAAGTTACTTTTCACTTTCTTTTGTTATTCATGAATGATTCTTCCTAGAAATCATTTGTTGCCGGAGGTGTTTTTGATGAATGTGCTAGTACAAATATTCACTATGGTAATGTGACTATGTGATGTTTAATAAATATTTGTGTACTTACTTGAGTAAATGCTCAGAAATGCCTGAATCCCGTGTACACTCCATTCTTCGATGGATATTTCTTGTGAATGGCACACAGAACACAACTAGGCAGGATGCGTCTGTGGTGCCTGCCAAGCCTCTTCCACGTCATCCAAACAAACTGGCGATATGCAGCGAATCTCAATTGCCTGCAGAAATAAATATGCTGTGATTCCCTAATATTAAAGTACCGCAAGGTTTCTTACCTGTTTGTGTAACCATGTTCTCTTTTCTGTGACCTGGGGTCATTCTGCTGGGCAAGGGCTACTTCAAGCACGGCTTTATTCAAACAGACATCCTTGAATCTTTTTGCTCCTGTGATTACTCCACAATCTAGATGACATTAAGGAACTCCTACATAAGTACAATCCAAGGGTGCTGTGTGTCCAAGAAACACATCTCAATCCTTCACACACGAACTTTCTCCGGCAGTATGCCATTTACCGAAAAGACCGCCACGACGCCCTTGCCTCGTCGGGCGGTGTGGCCATAGTAGTAGATAAAGGTGTTGCTTGCCGGCAAATACAGCTTAAAACGCCTCTAGAGGCAGTTGCTGTCCGTACAGTACTCTTTAATAAGATGATCACAATTACCTCTTTATACATCCCCCCGAACTACCTGTCAAAAACAGAATTTCACACTTTTATCTATGAACTGCCCGAGCCTTATATTGTCGTGGGCGATTTTAATGCGCACAACACCCTTTGGGGAGATTGTCGCTGTGATGCTAGAGGGCGCTTAGTAGAAAACTTCCTCCTCTCTACAGATGCATGCTTACTAAATAAAAAAGAGCCTACATTTTATAGCGTGGCAAACAAAACATTCTCATCAATCGATTTAAGCATGGCTTCTAGTACACTCTTGCCGTATCTAGAGTGGAACGTTATTAAGAATCCATATGGGAGCGACCATTTTCCGATTGTCATAAAATTAACAAAAGCTGATAACTGCTCTCCACGTGTCCCCCATTGGAAACTCGAGTCAGCCGACTGGAAGCGCTATAAAGAACTCACGCGTATGAACTGGGAAGACATCTCTACACTTCCTATCGATGACGCAGTGGCATATTTGACTGCGTTTATTGTTGATGCGGCATCACTATGTATCCCTGAATCGAATGGATCGCCCTCCAAACGACGTGTTCCCTGGTGGAATGAGGAGTGCAAGGAAGCTCGCAGAAATCAAAATAAGGCCTGGAGTCACTTTCGTGATTCTCCAACTACCGAGAATTTGATAAGGTTCAAGAAAATAAAGTCGGAAGGTAGAAGAACTCGCCGCCGTGCCAAAAGGGAAAGCTGGCAGAGATACATCTCTAGCATAAATTCTTATACAGATGAACGAAAAGCCTGGAACAGGGTAAATAAGATAAAAGGTCGTGACACTCATCCTCTACCATTAGTGAATACACAAGGAGACACTCTTGAGGACCAAGCTGATTCTCTAGGGGAACATTTTGAGTACATTTCTAGCTCATCCCATTACTCAGATACATTCCTGAGATACCAGCAACAAGCGGAGCGGCTGCCTCTGGATCGCAAAGGAAAAAGAAATCAGTCTTACAACCGTCCCTTTAACATGGCGGAATTCCAGGCTGCACTAAATTGCTGTAATAAATCGGCCCCTGGAAACGATCGAATAGTTTACGAGATGATCAAACACTTACACTCCGAAGCACACAAAACACTCCTATCACTTTTCAACGCCATATTCGCTGTCAGCTATATTCCGTCCGCCTGGAAGGAGGCAATAATAATTCCTATTCTCAAAGAGGGCAAGGACCCGACTTCGGTCAGCAGTTATAGGCCCATAGCTCTAACAAGTTGCCTATGCAAACTTTTTGAGAAAATGACTAACCGGCGCCTGATCCATTTTCTTGAAAGCAACAAAACACTAGATCCCTTGCAGTGCGGCTTCAGGGAACATAGATCCACAACAGATCACCTTGTCCGCATCGAAACAAATATCCGTGACGCCTTTGTGCACAAGCAGTTTTTCTTATCGGTATTTTTAGATATGGAGAAAGCATATGATACCACTTGGCGTTTCGGAATACTTCGTGATCTGGCAGGAATGGGCGTCCGAGGAAACTTGCTGAACGTAATTCAAAGTTATCTCTCTAACCGCACATTCCGTGTTCGGATTGGTAATGTCCTGTCTCGTCAATTTACTCAGGAGACTGGCGTACCACAGGGTGGAGTGCTAAGCTGTACTCTATTTGTTGTAAAAATGAACTCGCTCCATACTATCATACCACGGACAATGTTTTATTCTGTATATGTGGATGACATCCAAATAGGTTACAAATCGTGTAATCTTAGTATATGTGAGCGACAAGTACAGCTTGGTTTGAATAAATTGTCTAAGGGGGCGGACAAAAACGGTTTTCACCATTCCACGTCGGTTTGTGCAATCGACGGTACAGAAAGTGCCTGCATGAGTTTTGTCGCAAACGCTGCGCCTATCGCTCGAGCGTTAGTTCACAGAGTCTTTTCATCGACAAAAGTGCTTGCAGTCTTTCCCACAAACAGCTAAGTGTTTCCTTTAACCAATATTCTTGCCCAGAACACGAGAAAAATTATTGATCAGCAACTCAAGCTCAGGAAATTGCCGCGGATCATGCAAGGGTTCACGCACTCACTTCGCACACCTGCCCTGTGATAATGGCGGCGCGGCATGTAATGCAGCTGGGGCATGCCCATGTGCATAGCTGAATTGGAAAAAGGTCCATTCATTTGAGCCTATAGGCACTCATCATCATAGATTTGCAACCGTTTGCACTTTTTCACATTTGCTCTTATGATGTCACTGACGCCTACTCATGCTAACATTGATTCATGCCCGGTCATGTCAGAAATTTCACGAGATCGAAGCCGGTTGTATATTTCACTTTTTTTTCTTGACCAAATAGATATGGTGGGCACGCCATTCAAAAGCATGCAACTGAATTTTGTTTTTAACAGAACCTAACAGTTTACCAGAAAAAGCTACCAAAGACCAACTGGTGAAGGCTACATTTTCATGCGGAGTGCTTTTTCTCAAATTTGAAAGTATCTGTGAAGCAACATAAACGAAACATGGATACGTAACTATTATTACATAATATATACAAACATAAAGGATATAAGTCGTATGGTTTCCCTTTTTAAGAGAAAAAATGCCTTCTAAAAATTTGAGAAATGCTACATTTTACAACATTGTACAACCGATTTCAGCTTTCATTTTTCAGTGCATGAAATTTTGCCGAATTTGTGCCTGTGCGTGTAGAACTAGAAGGAAAATAGTATGCAATAACCATTTGATGGCAAATGAGTGACTACGGCTTAAGCGGTCAGGCATGGGGTTCAATGGGGGCTGGGTGGGGGAATCTTCGCTACTACATTTAAACTGCAATTACACATTAAGCGGGTACGTATTAATGAGGTTTGACTGTACCCGAGTTTCTTGAGTGTAGGCAGAAATAATTACCTATGTATTATTGCAGCGTCATTGTACAGGTCATGTTTGCAAGGTACCAGTGTGTTCACAATGTTCCTGACAGACATTTTTGGTTTATATACCCCGGCAATGTGTAATGGTTACATTATGCTCTTTCGATAGCATGGGACTCCTATATTGCTTTTGAAGTCTTAAATCCTTACCTTTTATGAGACCTGGCAATTCAAGGGAAAAGTTGTACATTTTCTTTTGTAGCTGACATGGACATATTCACTGGAGAGGCCATCGATGTTGTCATCGGATCCTCAAGAGATGACGGATAGGTAACTTTAAAAGTCATAGAACTGTTTTTTAAGGATCGATGTTACATTTACGTTCTGAAAGGGCTCGTACATTTCAGAGTGGGGAAAGAAACTGAACTATGTCTCTTTTGTTTTTCCGTTATGGATGTAAGTAGCTGTGTATGATCCACGAACTAGATTTATGGCCGAGTACCATATTTATTCAAATCTAGGCCGGTCTCACTCCTAAGCCAGCACCTGAAGGTCTGAAGCCGGTGAAAAAGTGTTTTTCTTGAATGTAAGCCGGACAAGTTAGGGCAACAGATATAAAACGCGAACAGCATTTATTAGTCACGACCCGTCCCAGCCCATGCAGTGTTGTTGTTGCTGCTAGCCTTGTTACTTACCTTCTTATCGTTGTCAGCATAAAAGAGCAGACAATTTTTGGTGCCATTTAGTGCACTTTAGATGCTGCACTCCTTGAAAGCATGCAATCAAGCTTCATGGTGTGTCCCATGCTGCAGTGACCCAGCTCGCCACTTGTGTTAGTTATGTGCATTTAGTACAACCTGTTGCTGTTGGCTTATACGCTTTATCACTCGGCCAGATCGCGAAGTATTTCCGCAGGCAATCCATCCTCAAAATGCTTGTTGATACAGACGTCAAGTGGCTGAGGCTGGTCCATCATGCCACCTGGTATAATAGCGATGTCCATTCAAGCTTGGGAGAGCACAGCCTTCATGCTGTCAGTAAGGTGCCCACAGTACATATCAAGGACAAGGAGACAGTTCTTGGGTGACGTTGCCATGTGATCCTAATCCACTAGTCAAACGTGGCACTCGTCATTCGCCTGTTCGCATTTGCCTGTGTGGCAGCATTTCTGGGAAAGGCTTCTTAAGCCGGCAGTGGCTTGTTCTTATAAATTATGTATGCAGGCAGCTTATGTCAATCAGCTGTGCCATGCAGCATCATGATCGCATGTTGCTTTCCGCAAGTGGCCGAGCACATGACGCCCCTTTGGTGCTGTTGTCATTGGCTTGCTACACCACAGACATACCAAAATAAATGAAAAGGGGTCAGCTTACAGCACTCTACTGCAGCCACTTTTGATTGGCTGGAGTGGCCAAGTAGAAAATTTGACCCTGGTAATATGCTTGCTCTGGTATTTTTGTCTCACATAAATGTTTTAGTTGTGTTTATTGTTGCTTAACACTATTGCCACAATTTCCTGTGTAGAACAGTGTCCCATGAAAGCACAACTATGCTTGCTCTCAATGCATACAAATGAACGAGAAGTGTTTGCAGATCATCTGCATTTGCTGGTGGTAGTAAAATTAAGAGTGTGCAGAAATGACAGCAGTGGGATAGTGGGCATGAAGAAACAGTTCTGTGCGAGACTAGCTTGATGGCTCCTCTAACTAAGCCGCCATAAAGCGATCTCGGTGCTTGTGGAGATGGCCATTTTCGCTGCGTCTTCCAAGCCCATAAAAACATTGCTGCCACACAGAAGAAATAACTATATAAAATGAAATTGTACTTCTACTATAAGTTAGATGGTGCACTGCGCTCGTAGTGACGCAGGTCTCCAAAACAGCGCGAGAAAACATAATTGGTGGACTAATCCTTTATTATGGTAATGTCACTTGTGTGATGAAATCTAGGGTTTGACGAAAACTTGTCTGGCGAGGAAAGAACATGGCTGAATAAACGTACACTCGCCAACTGAAGAACACAAAAACAACAGATTGACGTTTTGGCACCCACTACGGGTGCCTTGTTCACAATGAACGAATGCATGGTGATCTTTATTATATATGCGTTGGAAGACGTAAGGCCCTTGCGTACAACTCAGGGAGGGGGCCCCGTGTCCGGTTTATTGTGTTAGTCGTAGATTGTAGTATGCAAAATGATTCAAGAAGCTATCGGGATAATTTCTTCTCTCTTTTGATGATGAAAGCCGAATGCCAGTTAATACTGTGACCAGTCTTCTCATGATGCTCTGCTAGGGCGCTGGAAACCGTGTGTCCTTTGGCTACATCATTGCGGTGCTGCTGTAGCCTTCTTTTAAAGTTTCCCGTCTCGCCTACATAGCACGCCTGGTAGTCCTGGCATGGAATTTTGTAGATGATGCCGGGATATTTTTCTTTTTCGAGGCAGTCTTTGACTCGGACGAGTTGTTGTTTTAGCTTGCTTGAAGGGACATTGCAGATTTGTACATCATAATCTTTGAAAATTCTTGACATTGACTCGTTCACTCTTCGTGCATAGGGGAGAGCCGCCCGTTTCCTTGTTCTCATCGGCCTGATGGGGGTTCAGCGGCACGCTTTTCTTCAGTCTTTATAAACTGGCTAGGGTAGCCATTGCTGACCAAATCCTGCGTTACTCTCTTCAACTCAGCTCTGCGTGCGTCAGTAGTCGAGCACGATCGGAATGCACGGGTGAACAGTGTAGAGGCAACAGATCGTTTGTGTCCAACGGGATGGGCCGAATAAAAGTGCAGATATTTCCCTGTGTGCGTAGGCTTCTGATAAATGCTTGTTGAAAGGCCGGATGCAGTACGCATGACTTCAACGTCAAGTAAAGCCAGGCGACCATTAACTTCGTTTTCAACGGTGAATTCTATTGTGCTTTGGAAAGCCCTCGAAGGTAAAGCCCTCACGACATTCCAGCCCGCTCCAAAATTGTTCCTGCGGTATGTCGACGATTGTTTTTCCATTATCTGCCGCAAAGACGTCGTACCTTTTCTGCAGCGCTTGAACTCTTTCCAAAGCACAATAGAATTCACCGTTGAAGAAGAAGTTAATGGTCGCCTGGCTTTCCTTGACGTTGAAGTCATGCGTACTGCATCCGGCCTTTCAACAAGCGTTTATCGGAAGCCTACGCACACAGGGAAATATCTGCACTTTGATTCGGCCCATCCCGTTAGACACAAACGATCTGTTGCCTCTACACTGTTCACCCGTGCATTCCGATTGTGCTCGACTACTGATGCACGCAGAGCTGAGTTGAAGAGAGTAGTGGCGCAGGATTTGGTCAGTAATGGCTACCATGGCCAGTTTATAAAGACTGAAGAAAAGCGTGTCATCAGGCCGATGAGAACAAGGAAACGGGCGGCTCTCCCCTATGCATGAGGCATGAGCGAGTCAATGTCAAGAATTTTCAAAGATTATGATGGACAAATCTGCCACATCCCTTCAAGCAAGCTAAAACAACAACTCGTCCTAGTCAAAGACTGCCTCGAAAAAGAAAAATATCCCGGCATCGTCTATAAAATTCCTTGCAAGGACTGCCAGGCAGGCGTGCTACGTGTGTTTTTCAGTTGGCGAGTGTACGTTTATGCAGCCATGTCACGTGTGTGAAGGTTGTTTTTTTTCTGTATGTGTACATTAATGTTGATGGCATAATTATGTAATCATGCAGTGCTTGGAACGCAATGCTTGTGCACATTTCTATATTGCATCTAGTGACCGCACAGATCAACCTGAAAATAAAGAGTGGTCCTACAGACGACACATGTATTTGAAATTCGGCTACCCAATGTCAAGGTAGATGTTAGTGAGTTCATCGAGCTATAGATAGCAGTGAATATTCTTGCAGATCATTGTCAATTTAACAAATTCAGCGATTGCTATTTATGCTTGGGAGATTTTTATGTGGGATTGTCTAAAAGATTTTTCAAAATTTTACTGTATAATTTCGTTCTGCTCATGCAGGTGAGCCCACTACAACTAATAAATGGCCAGAATGCCAGAAAACAGTAGAGTTGAGAAAATGCATAGTGTATATCGTCCAGTATAAAACCTGTTAGCTACAAGCTATGTATGTGTTATTATATATTGCAGGTGCATGCTGGATCCGGGAAATGAATAGAAAAGGCTGCTTGGGGGACATTGTTGCGGTCTACGTCTGACTATGTTCTGCCGTATGGCGTCCACAACGTATTGGATGCCAGATGAGCTTAAGAACAGAAGCGTGACAGGGACTTTGTCCAACAAGTCGCGATCCAAGGGAAGGACTGAGGCCAGACCAGCCGTGACACCACAAAAGTTGTCATCCTTGAAAAGTATATGAACATACTGTTCTAATGAACTGATCTACTCATGTATAGATGGCACATGCAAATAACCACAGTAAAAGCGAAGCTAGTGCTAAAGCACTGTGTTGCGATCATCTGCTACTGAAACATTTCATGTTAAAACTGTAGAAAGAATTTGAGGCATGTGAGTTAACATGAAAAAAAGTAATCTGCAGTTTGGTTATTGAAAATGCAGCTTTGCAAAAATATTTCATTGAACCGTGGGCATATTGTTGGGAACTTGCACTGTGCATGCTGGAAATTATTGTTTAGATGCTTTCATTAATTTTCTACTCGTGATTGCTTTTCTTGCGCAGGCCTCCTCCGTATCTTCATGGGCAACCGTGTCATGCCGGAAGACGAGAAAAAAGAGATTGAAAGAAGTGCGCAGGCAATTGGTGCAGAAACTCGCTGACGCGCAAAGAAGGTAGTGCTACTGGTACTGATTGCTACGGGGCTTGTCCCAAAAGTTTGTGCACTGAGCCAGCAAAAACGCGGCAGAGAATGTAGTGACATGAACTGCTCAAACTTCTGGGACAGACTTTGTATATTTACCTTACCAGCTTAGCACTTCTACCTTTCTTTGTGGAGTTAGTGCTTACCGTATTTACTAAAAAATAGGTCCAACATGAGTATAGGTCGACCACTATATATTGAATTAGTTGAGAAATTTAGAAAATTTTAGTTTGAATTAAGTCAGCCAATATCTTTCTTTAGCGTAGTAGTGTAAACTTAAATTATTTCTCTTAAGGGTCTTGGGTGGTGGGTGGGTGCCTCAGTTTAGAGCTCCATTGGTCTCTGCAGCTTGCTGGGCTTGATCGAGAAGAGCTCTCTGGCTCTCTAGATTTTCGCTAGCAAGCCAAACGTCCCGCTGCCTGTTCCTTGGAATTTGCGCCGTTAGGGGGTGAATTTAGAATTTGGAAGTCGTTGCTTACATATCCACATTACAGGACGAGACTTGGCCCACCAAGGGAAGTGGCAGGGTGTATGCATCTTGTGAAGTATTTGGATGTATGGATATGCGTGGAGGACCACACAAATAGCGAAGGAACGAAAAAGATTAGGTCTATCTTAAAGAGACGGGAAGAGTGTGGATCAGAGAGCAAATGGCGATAGCCGATATTCTTGTTAACATTAAGAGGGGAAATGGAACTGGGCAGGCCATGTAATGCGTAGGATGGATAACCGGTGGATCATTGGTTACAAAATGGATACCAAGAAAGGGAAGCGCAGTCGAGGATGGCAGAAAACTAGGTGGGGGGATGAAGTTAGGAAATTTGCAGGCGCAAGTTGGAATCTGCTAGCGCAGGACAGGGGTAATGGAGATCGCAGGGAGAGGCCTTCGTCCTGCAGTGGACATAAGTATAGGTTGATGATGATGTGTGTTTGTAAGAAGAGCCAGTACCTGGCCTGTTTCCCTGTACGGTCTGGGTGTAGGTGGCTGTATTTTTGTCTCTTTGGTCTCCGAGGATGTCGTGCTGGTGGATCAGGGGTATTCCAGTAAAACACGTTGTGGGACTAGTTGGTGCATAGCTTTCAAAAGATGAAGCGCCAACAGTGACAGCACATTAGGAAGGAACAAAGACAGGACAGGCGCTACTTGCGACTGTTTATTGTGGTCAAAGGTGGTTGAATATATAGCCATGGGGAGAGGGGGGGACGAAAAAGGCGGAACACTGATTGTATGAATGCGCACGCGTGAGAACACTGAAGATGTGCATGAAGGAAATGGCGAATCTAAAACTTATCTAAAAACACACTTTCATTTGTGTATATATTCAGAGACGGGGAGCTGACACATGTTTCCCCTCTCTTCCTAATCTGGTTGGCCTCCAACAATTCACGTGCCACAGAGTCTTTACTTTTAAACAAGATTGTAGTATCTTGAAGCCTTGCTTCACATGCTTGTTTATTTTCATTGCCGCAGGCCTTGCAATGAAGAGGCAAGTTTGAGCCATAACCATATTTCAATGAAAGCTTATGCTCCCGCAGGCGATCATTAATACATCGGCCAGTTTGGCCGACGTACTCTTTCCCACACTTCAGCGGTATACGGTATACAACTCCTTCCTCACACTTCACAAAAGGATTCGTATGTTTAATGGAACACCCTGCTTTCTTAGAGTTATCAGAACCAATCAGGCGGCACAAAGTAGCAAGTTTTCGGGGTGCGGAAGAAACCACAGGAATTTTGTATTTGACAGCGACGTGTTTAAGATTGTGCGCCACTTTGTGAGAATACGGAATCACCATTGGTTTGGCTTTCTTTTCGAATCTTTGACCTTCTTCAGTGCTTCTTTTTCTTTCTTTTTTCACCTTTTTCAATAACGCCTCCGAAACTGCACTTACAACCGAACAAGGGAAGCCAGCCTTCCTCAATTTCAAAATCTGTTCGTCAAGGCTTCCTTGTGCCTTATGACAGCACGAATTTTTAAGGGCGGATTCGAGGCACATAGTGGCAATCGCACGTTTAACGGTCTTGGAGTGTGTAGACTCATACGGCAACAATTCCTTGTGGGCACGGGGTCGATACATCCAGCAGGAACCTTCGTCAGTAAGGGTTATGTCAAGATATAAAAACTGCAAGCTGTTATCCTTGGCTAGTTCAAAAGTAAAATCTAAACAGCACGGCAAAGGCTTAAACAGCACGGCAAAGGCTTAAACAGCACGGCAAAGGCTTAGATTTTACTTTTGAACTAGCCAAGGATAACAGCTTGCAGTTTTTATATCTTGACATAACCCTTACTGACGAAGGTTCCTGCTGGATGTATCGACCCCGTGCCCACAAGGAATTGTTGCCGTATGAGTCTACACACTCCAAGACCGTTAAACGTGCGATTGCCACTATGTGCCTCGAATCCGCCCTTAAAAAATCGTGCTGTCATAAGGCACAAGGAAGCTTTGACGAACAGATTTTGAAATTGAGGAAGGCTGGCTTCCCTTGTTCGGTTTTAAGCGCAGTTTCGGAGGCGTTATTGAAAAAGGTGAAAAAAGAAAGAAAAATAAGCACTGAAGAAGGTCAAACATTCGAAAAGAAAGCCAAACCAGTGGTGATTCCGTATTCTCACAAAGTGGCGCACAATCTTAAACACGTCGCCGTGAAATACAAAATTCCTGTGGTTTTTTCCGCACCCCGAAAACTTGCTACTTTGTGCCGCCTGATTGGTTCTGATAACTCTAAGAAAGCAGGGTGTTCCATTAAACATACTAATCCTTTTGTGAAGTGTGAGGAAGGAGTTGTATACTGTATACCACTGAAGTGTGGGAAAGAGTACGTCGGCCAAACTGGCCGACGTATTAATGATCGCCTGCGGGAGCATAAGCTTTCATTGAAATATGGTTATGGCTCAAACCTGCCTCTTCATTGCAAGGCCTGCGGCAATGAAAATAAACAAGCATGTGAAGCAAGGCTTCAAGATACTAATCTTGTTTAAAAGTAAAGACTCTGTGGCACGTGAATTGTTGGAGGCCAACCAGATTAGGAAGAGAGGGGAAACATGTGTCAGCTCCCCGTCTCTGAATATATACACAAATGAAAGTGTGTTTTTAGATAAGTTTTAGATTCGCCATTTCCTTCATGCATATCTTCAGTGTTCTCACGCGTGCGCATTCATACAATCAGTGTTCCGCCTTTTTTGTCCCCCCTCTCCCCATGGCTATATATTCAACCACCTTTGACCACAATAAACAGTTGCAAGTAGCGCCTGTCCTGTCTTTGTTCCTTCCTAATGTGCTGTCACTGTTGGCGCTTCATCTTTTGAAAGTGGATCAGGGGTTCCTCGTAGGGATCCTCGAGCAGTTTGGTCGGCCTTCTGATTTCCCTTGTGCCCAGAGTGTGCCGGGCACTACATTATTGCGTGGTGCCATTCTAGGGTGGTGCCTAGCATGCTGTGGATTTTGTGTGGAATGGTGCCCGTTATATATGAATGGACCACTGCCTGGGAGTACGTCAGGACCAATGGAGATTGTTCTTCTGCCTCTGCATCTTGAAAGGCCAGTGCTATGGCTGCTGCCTCCTCCGTGCAAGCCAAAGGGGTCCGAATGGAGCCAGTTATCACTGTAGACTATTGTGAATTTGTTGCCACTCTATGCACGTCCGTGTAGTATATGTCTGGATTTCTTCCATGTTTGTTTTGTAAGGTCTTTGATCGTGCTTTTCTTCTGCGTTGGTTGTGTTCTGTGCTCATGTTCTTTGGATTGCTGAAACAAATTTTCCCTCTTCAGTATGTTAAGCAGCAAAACTGTTTCTTCCCTGCTGTATTGCCCACTCAGGGGCATCCCACCTTTTACAGCAGGACCCTTCCTAGTTCTGTTGAATTCATATGCTGTCGGTGTGCCACGACCACCACCGTGGTATATTCTTCATATGTGACGTAAATACCAAGAGCGTCCACTTCTTGATGATTGTGTGTTTTGGTAGCTCCGGAGAAGCCTCGTATGCTGCCCTGATGATGGCGCTCACTTTGGTCATCTTGGCCTTTTTAGCCTTTGAAAAGGGAGGCGAGTCAATGCTGCAAGCTGGATCCTCTTCGTACTTGCCAGAGAAGTCATCCTTGATGGATGCTGCACAGGCGTCCTCGGCACCCCAAATGACGATGTCTTTAACGCTGTCGAGTGTGCTGTATATGCAGCATCATTTAAAACCAGTCTGAATCTCAGCTGGCAGGCCCCCTCGCAAATTCTTAACCCATGTTGAGACTTTGCTTGTCTCCAGTGATGGTCCCCAAACATACTTTATTAGATTTCTTAATACTAGTTTTGCTTTCTACTTTGTTGTGTATATTTACTACAGGTTACAAATAATGTACTAGTAAAGCAGGCGCCCATGTGCTGCTTGAACCCAGGCATGGCAGAGGAATGCCATTGCCTCGGTACTTTTGCTAGCTTTTTTCATGAATATAGGTAGAAATTTGTTGGTAACATAGATTGAGTAGCTTCATTTATTTCGAGAAATAGTACCTATGTACAGTAAATACAGTATTTTTGTTTGCATGTATATGATGGCTGCGTGTGAATTACTGTGCAATAAAACTTTGAAACCATCAATCAAAGGTGTATTTTCTATTTAGGAACTGTCTGACAGCATAATCAAGCATGCTTGGTGACGCCACTAGGGATCGTATTCTCGGAAAATCACATTCGGAGGTAGTTTCACTTTTGCGAGAATCGGCACTGCATGCCTGCGCACAAGCGTCGGGAAAATGCAAGAGCTTTCGTGGGCCGAGCCATGAACTCTCGCGAAAGTGATTGCCAGAGAATACTGCCGCAATTGCGGCCTGTCGGAATAGAATGTTCCGACAGGATTACAAACCGACAGGCTGAAACCGACAGGCTGACACCGACAGGCTGACACCGACAGGCGGACGCCGACAGGCGGACACTGACAGGCTGACAGGCCCACAGGCCGACAGGCCAAAATAACATATAGCCGACAAGCCGACAGCCTGTCGGATTTTTTGTCTGGGGATCATTGGCGCCGACTTCAAAAATGCACCTGGAGTGTCCATATGATGCTACCGCTATAAAAGTGGGAGACACACGTACAATTCAGCGTCTGATACAATCGTACCCACTGAATGCCATATCGGACGCCGCATCGTACTGTCTCTCCTACTTCACGGCAGCAAGTTCAGGGTGTGTTTATTTCGCGGGAGAAAAAAAATTTTGAAATTTTGACGACGAAAGTTGGGGGGCTGCGTTCATTATGCGAGCGTGTCCATTACATAAGTAAATAGGGTATTTCACTTATTCAATATGAAGGGCATAAATTCTCTTACATAATCTAGAATAGTGGTAGATAAAACAAAGCACAGAAAAATCAGAGTAGTGGAATAAAAAGTAACAGGGGCCACAGGGTATGTGGGTTTACATTCTTAAAGTAATTGCTAGGGCTCTAGAAAATGCTTTGAACCATTGCATGAAACTGGATAGTTTAGGAGTTTGTTTCATGGGCTTGTAGCACAAGAAAAAAAAATGTTAGTGCAATCAGGCAATTCGACAACAGGTACACTAGACTTGCTGCAAATGTGGTTTTCCTTACATATCCGACTGCAGTGCAATTTTCAAACTCTATTATTTAGAAAACAAAACTGTAGATTAAAATGAGGTAAATACAGTATATACAGAACAACATTGCACCCCTTTTCCTGTACTGTGTCCCACTTGTTTGCACGGCTATTTATCATTCACGATGTGCCAACTCGTCTAACAAAAAGAATTTATTCACAAGTGCTCTACATTGTGTCCTTCTATAGAAAGCTGCCACAGTTAGCATTTTATATCAGCAATAGATTTTTATTAACTTAACGATTTACTCCTGCTTCATGAATGTGTCTCTACGGAGAGCTGTTGGAAATCACCGATTCAGCAAGCCACTATGGCAGCTCAGTGCCTATGGCGTTGCGGTGCTGAGCTCGAGGTGAAAGATTTGATTCTGGCAGTCAGGGTCACATTTCGATGAGGTCTCATTGCAAGAACACTAGTGTACGCTTAGATGCATGTTAAAGAAACTAAGGTCCAGTCCAAATATGTCATTAGAAACTATACAGCAGGGAACAAATTATTTCCATGAACTCTTTAGTGTGTGCGATGCAAAGTTCCTTCACATAGAACCCACACCATGTTTCATGAAACAGCACAGAACTTCCACATGTTACATAGCCTCATAATTACAAATAAAAGGGCAGTACAAACCAAGGTGGCAGCCACAGCCTCATCCCGCACGGCTGCCTCTAATTCTTTAATAATGTCGGCAGGTAGCCGAGGAAGAACTGGAGGCACCGTCGACAAGGCAGGCCGAGACACTGCACGGGTCTTGTTAAGAGGCTCAGTTTCATCCAGCCTCTCAGACACGACCCGTACTTCATGCCTCAGCTGCACCCGCAGCAGCATCGCTGAAACACAAAAATATTTACTTCACAGCAGAAGCGGTAGATTTATGGCATATTTGGTTGTTTCAGAGCACTCTGGTAAATGCAAAGTATCAGGATTTGTACAGGTCTCGGTGACAAAAATTCATAGGTAATTAAAGACTTTCAAGGGTACCTCCAGCAATAGAAGGAGAGGTGGAACCATTCTATTGTGTCCTAATGGGGAGTACCATATTTTCTGGTCTATAAGTCGCATCTTTTATAAGACTCAACCCCTCAAACCGGCAGCTTTTCCAGAAAAAAACTTTTGCATGCACTTCGACTTGCCACTTTAGCCTGAAGCTGTCACCTCTAGCTTCCTGGTCAGCCCAGTTGGCAGAGCGACTGCTCTGTGAATGTAACCCTGCTCCAAGTTTGCCTTCCCCTTTCACATAAGCATGAGCATAAAAAAAACAAAAAACACTAGCAATTACCCGACAGCTCCGTGGTGTCCACAGCCAACTCGCATTCCGCCTTCTTGGCCCTCCTCTTTGCCTTGTCATAAGTGCCTTTGAACAAAGTAAAAATATTCGAAACAGATTATAATAGACACTAGAACGACAAGCAACCTGTTGAGCTGTGCAGGCTACATTCAACAGACAAATGTCACGAATAAGATATTTGTGACCTCTGTGAATGCCCAAAGCAAACTGCGCAGACATTGTGAACAAGCTGGCACAGCTTTGATGACGTCAAAGTATCATTGGTACAAGTTAACATAACTCAGGAACTGTAGAATGCCACTAAAGAATTAGTTTGTCATTGTTTTTAAATTCCTTGCAAGTTTTCAGTTGCACCCACCGCCACCAACAGTCAATGTTATGACATATGGAAGACAGTCAAGCACCTGCAAATCTCAATAAACAATGAATCATTTATTATTACAAACCCCTTTCAATGCAAAAATGCAGATTGCATTTGGTATAACTTGGGATGGCAACATTCAAACTGGCCAAAAGGTGCAAGCCTCTTGATGCACAGTTTTTAAAGTTAGATGTTTAACAAACTATGCAACCTTCTAAGGCAGGTTTACACCTGCAAGATATCAGCCATAAAATGGCAAGAGTGCTGTTAATATTCAAGCTATTGCTAATTTTACAGATGTAGGCATTGCAAGCTAGGCGGGGAAAAATTATGCATACATAATAATAAACAGCGAAGGCTTGATTACTTTCCTGTATGTGCAACAATGGTGCTTGTCAACAATAATTGCAACATTTTCAACAGCTATACCAGAGTGCATCATACACAAACTTTAAAGAGAAAAAAAAGGGGGGGGGGGAGGCAAACGAACTGTGTTGGTCCTGACCACCGTGGTCTTAAAGGGACACTAAAGAGAAAAGTACTTCTGCATCAGTAAATTACTGTTAAGTCTACAGAAACAAAACAAAGTGCATGTTCCTTGGAGTTTGGTTGAAAAAGTGCTAGTATTCATGATGCACGTCATCCAAGTATCAAAGCAATGATCCAACTTTTTATTTGTTCTAATTGTCAAGATGTTAATTTGGGAGATGAGCATCATAAGTGACACCAAAACAAACCGTTTCCAGTGAGGAACACATTGTGTGCTTATTTTTTCCGGTAATGAACCCCCCCACCCCATGAAATTTGAAGAAGATGATGTGCATGGAATTGCAGGGCCCTGAAACTGTCTTAGTGGGTAAGCAAGCTGGCCCTGTCATTGACAATAACATAAATATTCTTTACACAATGCACCAACAGCTCCCCAACAGCTCCTCGGAACTGGTTTTGGCACGTAAAACCCCAGAAAGGACAGTTAACTTTCCCCGCTGAGACTGTTGGATGGCACAGCAACCTTTTGCACACGAGTGCATTGACGCATGGCAGTTTTCATACTTGCAGGCTTCTCTCCACGAGAAAAAAAAAAACATGATGTGGACCTTGCTAGAAGCATGTCACTCTAATATATCATACAACTTCCTGATCAACACCCTAACAGATAGATGACTAAATTAAAAGCGTTAGCTATAACTAATTAGGTGCCAAGGGCTAATAAATTACTGGCAATTTCTCAACTGGACTCTGAATAACACGCACTTGGTTTTATTTGTGTAAAATTATCTATGTATTTTTAAAGCTTGTTACATAACAGCTGGGACACTATACCATCAGGGTTTTTTTGTTACAGAGGGTAGTGGTCACAGGTACAAGGATTAGGTACAACACAATGTCATTCCTACTTATCCAATGTTAGCTGTTGCAATAATACGAGAAAAAAGAACCGTATTAATGCGACACAATATTAGGTCAAAAGAAAAGGAAAGCGTGGTACAGCAATTGGTACATTTAGCATATGAGCACTTAATACAGCCATGAGACAGTGAAAGGGCTGCAACAATACATTGCAGTTACTGCCCTCATAAACTCATACTACTCTTTTGATTTACTTGGTATGTACGAGTTCAAGGTACAAGTTCAACAGTCAGTTAAGACAGCTGAGCATAAGGTTAGCCGTGATATGTACGTCAAACTTCTACAGGGTGCTGAATAATTTCGCTGCACCTGTTCGAAAAAAGGTTTTGCACTCATCACTGCACTGTTCTTGCTCAAATTTTGCAGAACGATCACATTTTGGGTCGCCTTCGTTGAGTATGACACTTACCACAGTTAATTGCCTGGTGCTTTTAGAAAAAAAAGTGAGAATCTGCCTTCACTTGTGGGGATGTGACCTGCTGCAACGAGAGCACTAGCATAAACTTGTGTCGCTGCCTGCTGTAGAAAGCAGCTGGTCAGGGAGGTTTTCCACATGTTCCAGGAGCAGGCAACATGCGGCAAACCTCCCTGACCATGCTACTTAATGAAACTTAACACCCATGAATTTTGTATATGTAATGAAATTTCAGTCTCACGAAGAACAAAAATCGTCTGTGTGGAAACGCGACTGTCACGAATAAGCAATTGGTGCAAAAGTTAGGTGCAGAACTATTACTACTGACGTAAACCACCTCATGACTTGCCGAGAAGCGTGTTGACTGCTGCACATTATCTCATAATTTCTGCCTAAGGAAGCTGGCATGACGTCAGAATCGCCGCGCGTATAAGGAGCCATTCTGCGCCTAGTCTCTGCGTCTAGTACGGGGCACGCTGCAATTGAGAAGTTTTTTTTTTCTATGCACCGAATCTGTTTCAGAGGTTTTGCTAAAGATCCACGTGTGCCACAAGCGCTCCGCTATTTACATGCGCCGTTTGATTCATGTGGTCGATCCACTGCATAATGCTGGAGCTTTTTGTGCAAGCATGCGAAATCGGCGGTTTCATTAGAGCATGTATCCTTTTGCACGAGGTACAATTAAGCTCGTCTCCCATGGAGAGCAAAGCTAGCGGAAGGCGGTGAAAGTTTAGGCTAAGTTGTGAACAACACGTGGCTGAAGAGAAGTGGTACATGATCTCATATTGTGGCACTAACACGCACCACTCGTACTGGACGAACAGGGAGCCATTAGGCCACGCCGAGCACTAAAGAAGTCTCTTAGATTATTTTTCAGGTGCTTTAATGTTCGCATAGAATCCACATGGCTTTGTTTGGCACCACCGCAGCAGTGACGTCGGAATTTCTCGCGAAAACGGCTAATTTATTTCCTGGCCGGCACGGTTGCGTGTAGACTCCGCTGCCCTAAACGATGCAGGAGATGAAGTGCTTGTGGCCGGGTAACACGCGCATAGATCCCCGACAGACCTCATTCAAGATCTACAGTGTAGCTATATCGCGCAAGTCGTGCATGAAATCTACGCCCAGCGTCTTTCTGTGCATCAAAAATAAGCGGTCTAGTCAATGCCATTCCGGAGTATATAACATGCACGCATGATTGAACTCATCTCGAGCGCACGTAGTACGCGACCGATCGGCCTAGCCACACGTGCGCTCGCTGCATATTTGGCACGCGCCATTAACTGCGCAAATACTCGCACACGACGTTGACCCGTAGATGAGAATGCACATAAGGTACAATCACGACAAGAAAACTCTCGTATTAAAAAATGCATACTCACGCACACGTTGACTTCAGTCTCCTCGGTTAACACGTTGCGCACAAGGCATGGCTGTCGTCGATGGCGATGGCGATGACGCAAATTCCCGGACGAAAGGAGAGAGAGGAAATCGAGGAACCGACGCTCTCTTTTTTTTTTGAGTCACCTCTCGAATCGCCAGTGCAAAAGTACATTATTATTTAATTAATTACGGCGGATGATACGCAATAAAAACAAGCATACCGGGAAGCGCGTTCAAGTCGCGTGGGTCGCACCAGAATCATTGAATGACAAAAACGAAAAAAAAAGAAATGTATACTAATGTTTGTATTAATTCGATCCGCAATCCGGCTTTCCGTGGCTGTAGAGTGTACTAGTGGCTGCTTCGCTACGGTTTGCAGGTGGTGTAGGTGAATCGAACGTAGCTTTGACACGTTCTATTCACCTGTATAAACAGCTCATTCGTTTCAGCGGTGCAGCAATGGCGCCTTTGAACACTATGAGAAACCCGCCGTTCGTTTCAAAATATACAGGAAAGGTGCAGGGCTGGTTCGCGATTTTGCTGCGCCCTTTCTACTGTCGGTGCCGACTTTGTGCAGTCGTGCAGGTACAGTGTCCTAGAATGTACACATACCTTATATTCTAATAGACTGTGGTACAGGTGCGAAGCAGCAGCGCAGCAGACGACACAGCACACATGCACAGGCGCCGTTAAAACCCAGCTTACGGCTATCTGCCGTGTCTAGGCACGCGGGTATATTAACGTCTCCGAAGCCGATTACACCAGCAGCTCAAGACCTATTTAACGCAAGCCGTGCACATTGGTCGGACAAAACACACACCTGCACCGGGTCAGCACTTCGGCATTTGTTTCGTGTGGCGCGCTTTTCGTGAATCGGTGCGCGAACTGGTTCACAGTGGTGCAGGCGAATCGAACGGGCCTTTAAAAAATCCGTTCGCTTCATGGAAGAATGGAAAAAAAATGTCGCAGTTTCGCCCGAAAGGCGAAGCAACAATGGCGATAGCGAATTAGCAGAGAGCTATTCGGAGTAGGGATAGTAGCTTTATCGGCTGCATAAAGTTGGACACATTCACTACTAACTGAATTAACAAGCGTGGTGTCAGCGCGCACAAGCACACATGAATAAATCACACTCGATGACCGCAGACAACCACTGTCAAAACGCTGGTAGCAAGCGAAGCTGCCGCAGCGAGCGAGCGAAGGTTCGTGCGGTTTATCGCTTCAAGGGAAAACTGAGCGGCCGAATGCACAGCATACAAAGGTCAGAGCCGTTTGGAGGTCGCTTGCAAGATACGGTGCGCGCGACAACACCGGCAGCCCGTCCCGGCGCAAACATAATAAAGAACCAAGTACATGAACGCATTTGTTGGCAGGGTAGAAGCCGCCTCCCCCCCCCCCCTCCCTTCCGCGCTTCCTTCCCGCTTTGCTCCTTTCGCGTGGAAGATTGCGTCGCCAGTTCCCCTTGCGCCCGGTTGCAAGATTTTATCGCCCTTGGACTTTATACGGAACCTCACGCCGACGACGGCAGAAATCTGCTTGAAGTGTCCATGTAATTGCTATCGCAATAAAAACTTCCTTCATGGAGGAAGAAATTTTTCTTCCTCCATCGTTCGATTCAATTCGGCTCATGCGTTGGCAGGTCGTCTGCTCCTTACTGTGACTGACTGCCCCACTGCACTGCTGCTGTCCACGCTTTCGCCTCGCCGTCGTCTTGCGTTTTTCGGCACGGGCTACAGCATTGCGGTTTCGGCATCTGACTCATCCCTCTCGCTCATCATGCCCTCCAAGTGGAGGAAATGTCGAGTCGTAAGAAAGGAATACAACAAGATAATGAATGAGCTAGGACTCGCGCAGCTTGTTGGCCTTCCTTGTCCAACGACGAAGCTGCAAGCTTCACCTCTGCCGACAGTTCTCGTGTAGAGCGACTTTCGCCTCCGAAGCCGGGAACCAGCAGACAATCGTGAAGTTCAATTTCCATGGATGACGGTGGTGAGCCTCCGTTCAAACGGTTGAACGAGCGTTCGAGAAGTGAAGCCTTTGTTGACGACGTCTGTAGACAAGAAGCTCCTTTTGTAGAATGCCAATCAGATAGTGCGGGTACGTCCTCATGTGAGCTCAGCGACTGATAGCAGCTCAAGTGACAAAGGAGGTCCCCAAGGTAGCGATTCAAGTGATGAGTCTGATGACTTTCTCGCTTCAGACAGCTTCACTGGGCCAGATGAGGGAATAGCCTTCACTTGTAGTCTAACGCTCTCTCATGTACTTTCCGAACAACTGTCTGCAAGTGAAGAGCTTGCTGTAATTGCTTCCAAACATAATATGATGCATGCATGCATTAACGATGTCCTCGATTTCTGCCGGCGAAGAGGCATCTCTGACCTTCCAAAAGATGCTAGGACAGTTTTGAAAACTGAGCGCAAAGCTCAGGTGTCGCAAAATGGTTCATTTGTGCACTTTGGCCTTGCAGAAGGAATTCGTCAAGTGTTGCAGCCGGGGCAAGTAGTTCCAAGTGAACTGAAGCTACAAGGCAACATTGACGGAGTCCCTCTTTACAAAAGTAGCCAGCTTGCCTTTTGGTCCATTTTGTGCCGCATAAAAATGTGGAGGCATCACCGCCATTTCTTGTCAGTGTGTACTGTGGTGCAGGGAAGACGCTATGTCTGCAGGATTACCTAGAGCCATATGTGCAAGAAGTCTCCGACCTGACCTCTGAGGGGTTAAGCATAGGAGATGTTCATGTTCGGGTGAGCATTGGAGCCATGGTTAGCGATGCTCCTGCAAGGAGCTATGTCAAATGTATTGTTGGCCACACTGGCTATTATGCGTGCGAGCGATGCAACCAAAAAGGGCAGCACATTGAAAACAGGGTGACATTTCCCAAAGTTCATGCAGCAGCACGATTGCATCATTTCGGTCTCAAGAGAACAAGCGCCACCATTCTGGTGTTTTCCAGTGATAAGTGCCCTGTCTCATATTCTCAAAACTGACTCAAATATATTCTCAATTCATTTCTGTAATTGGCATGCTTTAAATAGAGCTGCTTTGTTTTAGAACAGATCCCATTCTGTGCAATCCCATTCTGTACGAATTAAATCGTTGGAATGCATACAGTCTAGTGCTGCAAGGTATGTCCTGGGGCGGTAAAATCGGTTTGATAGTGCAACGGAATGAAAAAGAAATCTAGGATGGGACTCCTCTAAGCAAACGCCGCAAATATCTTCGCCTCAAGCTTTTTTTACGCTATATATAATAATCAAACTGGAATCAAGGCCTCGTCATATCTGCGTCCTCCATATTACTTGTCCACCCGAAGAGACCATGTGGTCAAGGTTCGGGAGTATGCCCCCAGGACTAACCTTTTTAAGTTTTCTTTCTTTCCGAGGACCATATCGGAGTGGAATTTGTTACCGGCTGAGGCTGTGAGCCAAAACTCTGTCGATTTGTTTTATTCTGTATTATGCCCCTCGCAATAATGCCAATGGCGCTGCGAGTTTTGTTTGAATAAAAGAAAAAAAAAGAACCAGCATAAAATCCAGGAGGACAGAAGCAAAACAAGTGAAAGAACAAGAGTTAGACTTGGAGGTATTAGTTTATCTTCACAATGCCTAACATGGCATTTTTGACACACAAGAGTTCGGTAGCTCAAAATGCTGGTGTAAGGGTGGGAAAGTTTGCGAAATTCACGGTAGTGTCTTCGACACACTGAACCATAGCTTAAATTGCAGGTAGCTCAGATAGTCAATTTATAATTAATTACTAAGTTATAAAGACTTTTTTTCAGGTGGGGGGAGGATACAAATGTACTTTCTAGGTGACAAAGTTTAAGTTGTTTTTTAATCTTTTTTTATTGTTTGTTTGTTTTTTGTTTGTTTTTTGTTTTGTTTTAGCAAAATGGGTTTTAGGCTTTCTGGGGTTATTCAAAAGATATATCGCAACTAAATGTTTTGTATGTGAGTGATCCCTGCAGCCACATCTCACCTTAACAAGGTTCATAGGTTATTCTAAATGTCTGCGTTCTTTATTACTGAGAAAAACAGATGTCATGCTTGCATGTAAGGAGCTGTGTTTCTTAATTAGTACATTTCCAGAAGCTCACTTTCAAGGGTTGTACATGCCTTTCCCATCTCATGCACATCATAAAAACTGGAGGTATAGCTGCATTCACAACAATGAAAGAATAAATAGCCACCTGTGTACCCATGGGCAGCAAAAGCAACGTTCACGCATTCTATCATTGATGCGCTGATCGATGAATGTAAACCCTGCCACATGCAAAAGGGCTCTGCAAATTATTTCTGTGGCATGTGAACTCTGTGGCATATTTTGTCATGTAGCCACCCTTGAATTGGTTTGCAATATGGCTACAGAAGCCATCAAGCTTGCTGTGTGCTGAAAACCGTCGATTCACATTGGACCCCTTCTCTACTTTCTTGTGCAAAAATGCACAAATATTAGATTATTTCGTTGCTTATTCTTCTCTGTTGTGATCACCTTGACGTGCATATTGCTGCCCATCTCATTTTTTTTTCACAGTCACTGTGCCACCACATCAGTCGCACTACTGAAATGCCCATCAGCTTCCAGGCAACAAATTCCTTGCTGACAACTATAAGGACATGCCATGACGCATCACAGCTACAGTAATTGTGCCATCTCTCATCTACCATGGCACAGCTTGAGGTTCATTTGAGTGAATGCAGCACTCTTTCAAAACATTAATAACAACATGCCTAATGCTTGAAAATGAGCTGCAGTGAGGTGCAGCAATGTAGTTCTGCCTAGATTGCAACATATTTGGGGCTAAGCGTGACAGTGACTACACAATAGAGCAGGTTGTTCATCATTCAGCACCTTGCCTATCTAAGCCTCACATCTTAATGGCAGCAGCCCTGGCTGCTTCCACACAAGTGGAAAGCTGGCGTGAACACAGTATATAAATGTGCATCTATGCATGCAGCATGCACATTGTCACTGGAGCAGCCTTTTGGTGTGCATTAGCACAATGGAAGCACCACATTAATCCACACTCAATTTTACATTATCTCAAGCTGTGCCATGGAAGATGAGAGATGGCACAATTACTGTATCTGTGATGCGTCATGGCATGTCCTTATAGTTGTCATGCACATGTCATCTTCGACATGATGCCCCTTATGAATGAAGCAACAGCTTAACCACTGCCTTTCAGTATACGTAGCATAGGGACACTAAAGAGCGAAACTAAGTCATCTTAGACTGACTTAGGTTGACTTTTACTGCAGAATATAAAGGCCAAATGTTTTTTTTTTCTTTTTTAATGTCGTATTGGTGCATCAATGTGGTAGTATGAAAGATTTCAGTGTGTTCCCTCATATTCAGGATGTGTTAAGACAGGGGAAGTACTTAAAAAGTTCCTAAGGTTATTTTTTCGCTTCTTCAGAATGAAGTCATTCTTGACCAGATAAACAAGTAGACCCGAGTAGGTCTTGCCAAAATTCAAGACATCACAGTGAGCCTGGTGCTATAGAACTTCACGGCAGCACTACCACTCGTCTTCCAATGTTGTTTCTTCTCGGACTTGCCAAGCTGCCTCTTTTGTTAACAGGGGCCGTTATTGCAGTGCATAATTTACGAAGACAGCCTAACTTGGTAGTCCCCTTTACCACACCTATAGTAATGTAAAGTGTAAAATTGCTGCTACAGTTGAGCCTTATCTGAGGTGAGCACATGGTTATGAAAACAGACACCAGAACCATGAGAATTTTCCTGTGCACTGCATTGGCATGGGAGATAATGACGGTTTGGTTAGAGTGAATGCAATAGTCACTTAATTGGGCTTGCATTTCTTAGGTCTACTTACAATCACTACCACAAAGTGCATGTTAATTGCAAACACCTACTGCACTTCCTTCAAGCAACTGGTAGCAGGATTCTCACACATAACTTCTACACTGTAAACAGTTTAGAATGTATACATCAGTAGGAACAGCTGATGGTTTGGTGTGGTAATTAACATGATGAAACAGCACTGAAGACAAACGCAAAAGAAGAAAGAGATAATGCAGTGACTATAAACTAAAGTTTATTTGAAATGTGCGTGCCATTTCATCAGGTTACCACACGAACTTTCCAGTTGTCATTAGTTTTGCAGATTTTAAGCTGTTTGCAGTGCTAAAGATGAACGCCACACAAAGAAACAACAAGCTTTTTAATAAACTGTAGTTCACATAAAAGGGCATTTAGAAGCCTAGTTGGTGCATATGAAACATGATTTAAGAACCCCCCCCCCCAAAAAAAAGCAGACATGGCACGAAAGAAAGAGTAGACAAGGGACAAGCGTTTTGAGGGTTCAGAGTTGTGACTACATATATGTGTCAGATGGTGCAACATTCAGGAAAGAGGCCTTGTGATATATAATTGCCATGGAAGTTTACATTGCCTTTCTGTATGGATAACACTGAAAATACTACTCGATCCTACCAGCAGTGGCCACAATGTAATGAATGTGGGCAAAATGCAAAATAATGAGTGTGTATAATGCACTTTGGCTGCATGTTGGACTCCCAGGAGGTCAAAATGAATCCATTTTCTTCCACCACACCATTTATCACAGCTACATGCATACACGCCTGTTGCTTAGGGACATCAAACCCCATGAATGAAATCTTTTTATGCACAGCATTTGGTCACTTGTATGAGCTGTTATTATTGTGCACAGTGTAATGAATGACTGTAGCATTTTTTTTAATGATGAATTCAAAAGTCTGTGATGACACGTGAGTATGTGTATGTTTCGTGCTATATGATTTGTTGCCATAGAAACTTCTAACATGTTTTAATCGAAAAAAAAGAAAAAAAAACATGTTTTAATCCAGGCACATTAGCCTCAACCTCACTTCACCAATGCTGCTATATAGTCGCCTGTTAAGACAGGGGGCGGCCTATACTGCAAGCTCACCCTCCGCTAAGTACAAAATAACTTATTAGTCACGGCTAGGTTGCGTGTGCCGTCGCCCGATTTAAAGGGTGCAGCCTTATCCACCCATCCATCCACACTTTTGTGAGCATGTCTCGGAAGTCCCCGATCGCGGGATCGAATCTCGGCCACGGCGGCCCATTTCGATGGGGGCAAAATGCGAAAACACCAGTGCACGTTAAAGAACCCCAGGTTGTCCAAATTTCCGGAGTCCCCCACTACGGCGTGCCTCATAATCAGATCGTGGTTTTGGCACGTAAAACCCCACAATTTAATTGTTTTCTTCGGAAGTCCCCCAGAAATGCTAGCACTTCAGCGGCATTTCTCCCAATAACCACAGATTAATCGGGGTGAAAACGCATGGAATTACAAACGGTAACCGCGCATTAATAAGCAACTTAAAAAAAAGAAAAAAGAAAAAAAAAGGTAAAGAGGATTCTAACACGCGCCTTGCCGAGATTGGTGATAAGGTATCCGCACCCCACGCACACGACCACTTACACGAAGCAGCCGGCGATGCATTTTACGTAGTAATATATATATATATATATATATATATATATATATATATATATATATATACTTTTTTCATCAGTTTTTGGGTTTACAGCATCAGTCACGCTTAAACGTCTCTTTAAGGTTCGATTTGATAAGAAAGGCATTGCATCGACATGCCGTCGACAGCAATGATCGAGTCGAGTGCCTTTTCTGCCGACGGCGCCAAGAAAAGGACCAAATTTGCTATTCCATCGGCTGTCGTGCGAAAACTTGGAAGCATAGCATTCTAGCGAACATTGCAAGGTCGCACTGTTTTTTGTTTGCCCTGGCCAAAGTGACGCGAAACAAATTTTGAGTGCTCATGTACACGCTTCAAGCACTCGGCAACCGCCCATACATGGAGCCACTTGCGATTACTGTACTACGTAATCCTCTGACCGTAATGCAAGCATACGTTCCTCGTAATTAATTTTTATCATAAGGTCATTCACAAACCATCGCTTAATTATCACATGTGGAGCACACTTAAGCGGCAGGCGCCAGTATATACCCGTGCCCTGCTGTGAACAACCCGCGGTCTGTCACAGCAAATCGATCAGCCCGTCCCCCGTGACAGATAAGCATATCAGCGAAGCTGTAATTAAATCTCAACGAAAGTAGTATCATCAAGCGAACTAATTAATTAACCAACGTGGTATCAGCTCTGTTGAAGGGGTCACAGCTTGCACACGTATTTCTGGTTCCTGCGCAGTGTGCCTGTGATCAGTGCATTAGTCTTTCAAACATGCTATTTAACCTTAGCAAGTCGTACCAGAAAGTATTAAAAATTGATAAGGCGTAAATTGGCTTATTACGGACCAATGAAGCCCAAAGATAGCCAACTTAGTAACTCATGTTGGCAAGTCTATATGAAAGTTGGTCCAATAATTCCCGCCTTGTTGAATGGACGAGCTAATATTGTTTACTGAATGTGTAATGCGGGCCAGCGTTGGATCTCTATCAGAATGGTACAGCCTATATTCGCGCCACACTGTTAATCTTGGGCCATCATTCGGCCAGGAATTAGAATGGCCCAGCCCATATTGGAACCACGCTGTTAACCTTAGGCCATCACTCGGCCAGGAAGTGCCAATACGTATCGAACGTTGGTCCGAGCTGACGTGCCGCCTGGGCATATGCAATGGCAGTGGAGAGGCATGCGTATCGCCGCATTTTCCCCGTCATTTGGGGCCATAAAAATCTTTTGTTCACAACGCGTGCTCATAGCATTTGCATCGCTCCCGGGTGGTGTTGGCATTTTTGTTTTGAACCATCATTTTTATTAAAGACATGTTTATTCGAAATAATATTGGTTGAAACTAGCAAGCTTTCTGCGACATTTTGCACTTTTAACTATTGCGTTTATATTGTAATCAATATTGTTACGCAAAAGCTACGGCAAGGACGGAGGAAGAGAAGAACGAAGTGCGCTTGTCTTGGTAGCGGCTTGGTGTCGGCGCGGCCCCTTCTCATCAATTCATCTGTAAAATAAACGCACCCCATCGTAACAGTTTTGGTGGAGGTGCTGGGTACGTTTATTTTAATGACAATATTAATGACGTTTTGCCTCATCAAAGGCTATGACAACGGTAACTTTTTAATTTATAAAAAGAAGTGTACGCAAGACGGCGCCTTGAAGTTTCCTTTCGGGGCGCGAGTAAGCAGCGAAGTGCACAAGAGATGGCAGTGCCGGCGCTTGCGTCGCTAAAGCGGATACCTGTGGCGCGCGCAACGCTATCGATGATATTCGGCCGCTTCTCAGCCAGACTAGTCGGGCTGAGTCACTTGCGGTTCACGAGATAGCGATAACGCGGCCTAGAGCGTGCGCTCATCATCACTGGTAGGTCGCGTATGTTGTCTCCAGGTAGCAAGCAAGCGCGTGGGAGCCGATATAGGATGACTCATTCAGTTTCCCGAGGACACGCATCCTAGATAATGAAGCAGACGACAGCCTGCGCGCATGCAGACGACGGAAGCGAGAAACGATTTTGGTGGAATAATCGTACGCTTTGAGCTAGCTGCTTTATTTTTACTGGGGAGGAAAACCCTTTTGCTTTATGAACCACGCTAAGTTCAATGCCTACATTACAGTTTCTTAGGCGAAACGTCAAATTTGCGTCATGTTACGAAAGCGAAACGGGGCTATCGGCGCCATTTTGTAGGCGTCGCGCCTACGTCACGCCTCGAAGAAAATGGCGGAATGTCCAGAATAGCGGTTGTGATCACCGTGGCTGCCATTACAATTGTTGCTAGGCTGCAGACCAAAGAATAAATGCAGCTGTGGAACGTTGTTGAACTCGGGCTTGCGCGTCGTAGACTGAACATAACTCCGGCTATTGATCGACGGCTCTGCGATCGGCAAGGATTACTGGACACGCGAGTGCCGAATCCACGCGCGTCGACAGCTGAACCACTAGATTTTCGGAAAGCCCAAAAACGAACATTCCAGAGAACTGGTACAGTACTCTCGGATTGAAATAGGACACTCGGAGCGCGTGGCCGCTGGTGCATGCAGCGCCGCCCGTGGGTGCTCATGGAACGAAGGTGTTACATTGTGGTATGGCGCGAGGGGGAGAACATCTACGAAGCAGAATTGCTCCTTCCGGTCGCCAAGGAGCAGGCCTTTAGTTCACCACACTGCCAGCGTGCAAGGCTTGCACGCCTGCGCATACCGACCTGTGCTCGACGGTGCGCACCACCCGTATTGCGGCGTCGCCTGTTTGCGCGCCTGCGGGAGCACACGACGCTCTCGTTACAGGCGCTTTGGCGATGCGGCACGCATGCTGTGCAAGTACGACACAGCATTCAACTACGAGATTGCGCCTTACGTGCGTTCGTAGGCATAACATCTGCTCAAAAGAACGGAAAGTTTACTTTGTGCGAACACCGAACACCTGTGGAGCGGCCGACTAGAAAGCGCTTTCTTTATTTCAGCCTCGAAATGATGTGTGTATCTACCATGTTGTATCTACAAATAGTATCCGTATGTTCATGGCTGATGTTTCTTCTGTTATGCCAAATTAATTACCCTTTTTGTACAAAATCATCATTAAACGTGTGCTTTTCATTGTATACAATGTATCTACTTTTTCTTTCAAATGTTTCATTAGTTATTACATTTCATTGTTCATTTTCGATGTTTATTCTGTTTTGCCAAAATATTTATTCTTTCGTATAGAAATTCATCATTTATCGCGTGTTTGCACAGTATATCTACCATTTTTGAAATATCGATACCATTGGTTATTACGTTGAATTATTCGCTGCATGATGTACCCCACCCCTTATGTAGCACCCCTGATAAAAGGGCCTTTAAGGAAATAAACTGAACTGAACTGATAATTCCCGACATTGTTGGTCGTACTGACGTCAGCAGAAGCCGAGCCACAGGTAGTTATGTATATGGCGAACACAAGACGTGCCCCCGCTTCAGTCACGAGCAGCAATGCCGGGAATACCCATCTCGGAAAGGATGCAGATTGTGACTCGGTCTGCAGCAGGATTACCGCAGCAACAAATTGCCGAAATGACCGGACGCCCCCGCTCGTCGGGGAACAGGATCGTCAAGGCTTTCAGCACGGAATCTCGCATAAGAAATCTTCCCCGAGGACACCGACCGAAGGTGACGACCGACTCTGATGACGAACGAATAGTTGAAGCAGCGAGAAGAAACCCGACGATGACGGCGAAAGAAATACGCAACGACCTGGGGCTCGCAACCAGCACGCTTGCAAATGGTACGCGAGCGCCTTCGCAGCCGTGTGGCGGCGATGAAGCCTTTCATCTCGCCAGAACACAGGAACAACAGGCTGCTTTTTGCACAGGAGCATCGGACCGGGGAAGAGTGGCAGAACGTAATTTTCACGGACCAGTGCACGGTCACATGAAAATGGGACCAGCAGCAGCGAACGTGGCGGACACAAGGCACGAGATAGGTGGACTGCTTCACTATGTGGGAGGGGGTTACACAGCCTCTCTATAACATCGACCAACTTTTAGCTTTCTTTACATTCCCGTAGCGCATGAGAGATGGGCAGCTAGGTATGCGTTTTCAACAAAAACTACATTTTACATACCGTGTACTCCGCTACCGCGAGGAGATAGCGCACGCCGAAAAACGTTTCACCAGCGCCTTGTTTCGTGGGTTGGATACAAGCAGCTCGTCGAAATAGTCACCAAAAGCAGTGCATTCTGCCACTATTCAAGAGCAGGGACCGCTATCGTTGCAGTTATCGATCGCAGTGACAAATCGCGGTCAAGTAAAATAATGTCTGTGTTTTCTGCATTCTTCGCCAGGTTCGACGCGCCAAATCTGCATCGTGTTTCAAGCAGCGGCCGATGTAGCGTGAACGTGTGGGTGTTCATCTCCAAAGACGGCTTGGGCCCGCTTGTACGCCTGGACGTCCGCTTTACTGCCGCATCATACATAGACTTGCTGGACACAGTCCTTATACTGTACGCCCTGGATGGCCCATTTAAGGACGGCTTGTACTGCTTCCAACACGTCCGGAGCCCAATTCACACCGCAGCATCCCTAACTCGCCTGCTGGAAGACAGGGGTCTGTTGGTGTTGGATGGGCTCCCGCAAAGTGCGGACATGAATATTATCGAGAATGTATGGGCTGAAATCAAGAAGGCCCTTTCTCGTCGGCCCCTCCACAGGAGTTCTTCGGGCAACCTGTGGGCGACCGTTGAAGAAGAATGGTAGAAGCTGGTGCGTTCTTCCTTGCCCGATAGCCTCTATGAAAGTTTGCCGCGCAGAATGGCTGCAGTATTGGCGGCTAGGGGCAAACCAACAAAATACTAGGACATCGACAAAATACTAAGACGAGGACAGGCCTGCGACTGCTGCTTTCTTTTTTCTATTTTTTTTCGTGACATTACGTACGAAATAAACTTCCCGTTCTTTTGAGCGCGTATTTCTATTTGCGCCCACGCACAGTGCTCGACCGCTGGCGCCACGCTGCGCCGCTCGCGCGTACCGCGTTTCTAGGTGGTTTCTTTCGCTAAGGGCGCTCGAACGCAATCGTATGGTTCGCATGAATGCAAGCCTTGGAAGCGTGGCTGAATGGCTAAATGATCTGTGCTATTTAGGTGTACCTGTCTCACAGTATAAAAATAGCAACAGTCATTGGTCGGGAGAAGTAGGGAAAATACAAAGTAAAGTGAATTCATGGCGAGGACGGAATTTGTCAATGTTCAGTCGTGCTGAAGTGTGCAACGTGTTTTTAGTTTCCCGTCTCATGTATGTGCTGCAAGTACTGCACTGCTCAAGACTTCGTATTCAGGCACTGCATCGCGTATTTGCAACATTTATTTGGAGCTCGAGTTGCGACTCGATGCGGCGCGATAATCTGTTCGTCCCTCTTGAACGAGGTGGTTTAGGATTAGTCCATCTCTTCGTCAGGCAAATTGTTTCTCGTATGTTTTTCTTTCGAGACAGTGATCATCCCTTTTTGCGTGAAATGTTACAGCTCCGATTAGCTCATTATCTTTTTGATATAGTAGTGTCATCAGATGCCAAAGATGTCACACAGGCTCCTTGGGGCTTTCTCAAGGAGGTTGTGGATTCATTCCTTTTCTTGAAAGTTAGATTCAGCCTGGAGTACATTTTCACTGCGAGTTGAAAAGAAATTTCTGCTGCACTGGTGTATTCGATTTTCCCAGATCCTTTGTATCGTGCACCTTATTTAAATCAGCCTTATCAGGATGTACTTAGGCGGGTCCGTAAAATGTGTATACCTCCTGGAGCTAAAACATTTTTCTTTAAATTGCATACGGAAACACTTCCTGTTAAAACCTGGTTGAACGCGAGGGTCTGCTTCCTGCCATGGTCCACGAACTGTCGACTGTGTCCACGTGCTGAAACTATAGATCACTGTTTTATAGATTGTACAGATGCTATATTTTTCTGGGACATTCTCCAACGGACGCTTAAAAAGGACATTGACATCACTCCATACGCAATTAGATTCCTACCGTTTAAGATTAGTGGCGGTCCTCCCTATGACATGTTCGTAGTACTGGGTTTGTATAGCCTATGGAGAGCTAGAATGTGTGATCGCCATGCCGAAAGCCCGCGATCTACACGATCATTCTTTCAAGAAAGTGCAGCTTATATCAGAAGTGTGTACACCGTACAGGAACCTCCGCCTGGCTGGATGCACTTGTTGGACGCATGTGTGTGTTTGCCCGAGTTTTAAGTGTGTAGATATGTCCGCACTGTAATATACCTTCCACTTTATTTTCCATGCATTAAAGAAAAAAGAAAGTGGCTGAATGGCTGAGTGGTTACGGCTCTCGCTTGGTGATCATCTGTACGTGGGTTCGAATCTCACCGTGGCTAATTTTTTTTTCTTAATATCGCAGCTTTTCTTTTTTTTTCCTCTCCGTTTGCCAGCGCGGTCGGTTGAACCCCGGTGCCACGGCGGAAGCCGTGGTGCCGGGCGCCGACGCGATGCGGCGGTCGTCGGGGTGCTGCTACGCTGCACTCCGCAACACCCCAAATAAAAAAAAATACTGCTCCAGTCAGGTAGACTGCTCCCTCCCTGATAGTGAGATTATATTTGGGTCATCAAAACAGTGATGCGTTTATTTAGAAATACCACCGATCCCCAACAGCAGGCTAGTCACCACCAGCCCAGCGTGTTCTCCGTCAACGCTTCCTCCGTTCCAACGGCGGCGGCTAGAAACATGGTACGCGCGAGCGGCGCAGCGTGGCGCCAGCGGTCGACCGCTGTGCGTGGGCGCAAATAGAAATACGCCTTTTGAGCAGATGTTATTATGTCTACGAACGCACGTAAGGCGCAATCTCGTAGTTGAATGCTGTGTCCTACTTGCACAGCATGCGTGCCGCATCGCCAAAGCGCGTGTAACGAGAGCGTCGTGTGCTCGCGCAGGCGCGCAAACAGACGCCGCCGCAATAGGGGTGGTGCGCACCGTCGAGCCATTTCGGTCGGTATGCGCAGGCGTTCAAGCCTTGCAGCGCCACGCTGGCAGTGTGGTGAACTACAGGCCGGCTCGTTGGCGACCGGAAGGAACATCTCCGTAGATGTTCTCCCCCTCGCGCTATACCAGAATGCAACACCTTGGTTCCATGAGCACCCACGGGCGGCGCTGCATGCACCAGCGGCCAATTAGTGGTACATGGCAATTAGTGGTACATGGCAAGGTAAAAAGACGTGGCTGGGAGTAGCTTACCTGTGGACAGGTAGTGATAGCAGGGAAAAAAATAAGGAATTGGTCGATTGCATTAGAAGCGATATTAATGAGTTCAGTAACTCGGGCCAGGTGATATTAGTGGGAGATATGAACGCGCACATGGACGATTTAGACGGATATACTGATTACAACGGCTCTCTAGTGCTGGATTTGTGTGATGAACAGAACCTTATAGTAGTTAACAGGGAGAATAAGTGTCATGGACAGGTAACGTGGCAATGCGGAAACAGGCAGTCATGTATCGACTACGCCTTAGTCTCAGAAATGGTCTACGAACAACTGGACCAAATGATAATAGACGAAAATGGAAAAAATAGCCTGGGAAGCGATCATAGACGTTTAGCATTAAAGTTTGGGAGAGATACCAGCGCAGAACATGAACCAATAGCCTCAGAGTTTTTAAAAATGAATGACGAGCAAATAACAGAGATCGCAAACAACATAGAGAAGAAAATTGAGGCTTTTCCTACAGCAGTCTGGGAATATAAGGAACTGGTGGAGGTTATGCAGCATGAAATAAGGCGGACACGGCAATACAATTGTTGGATTGGAAAGAGGAAACCACGTAAGTGGTGGAACAAGGAAATTAAACAAGCTATAGAAGAGCGTAAAGAGGCATCTAGGGTTCATCGAGAAGCCAAAAAGTTGGGATTACAAGAAGAAGAGGTGCTCCTTAGATGGAATACGTACCGAGAAAAGAAAAGGGTTGCGAGTGAGCTCGTGCAAGAGAAAATTAAATGCGCAAGTGAACGTTGGGTGCATAACATTCACAAAAGAGACAAAGGCGCCCCAAAAAGATTCTGGAACCATATAAAAGCACTCGGAGCTCCAACTAGAAACTCGCAAACGGCTATAAGGGATGAAGACGGTAACATCTATGAAGGCGATGATGCGCTGCGGTACATCACAGACGTTATCAGGCATAACTTCGGTACGAGAAAAAGCGTAGTTCAGACAACAGATCCAGCAACAACAGAGAGGCCTGAGAGATCAAAATTCAGCATAGAAAGATTTTATTGGAAAAAGGCAGCAGAAAATGTCCCTAACAACACGGCAGCAGGACCCGATGAAATCCCAATACAGCTAATCAAAAACCTCGGTCCAAAAAGCAAGGCACTGCTGACTAATGCCATAGAGCAAGTGATTAGAACAAAGAATATTCCCGTTGGATGGCGTGAAAGCAAGATGAATCTTATCTACAAAGGCAAAGGAGATAAGGATAAGACGAGCTCGTACAGGCCAGTTACAGTAACGTCGGTGATATATAGAATGGCAATGCAAGCCATAAAATTAGAACTGTCGAAGTGGGTGGAGGAAAACGGTGTATTGGGGGAACTACAGAATGGGTTCAGGCCAGGCAGACGCTTAGAAGACAATATGTTTGTACTAACTCAGTGCATAGAGATTTCAGTAGCTCAGAAAAGACCTTTATGGATAGCATTTCTAGATATTAAAGGAGCTTATGACAACGTAGACAGGGAATTGTTGTGGGATATTCTTCAATACGAAGGCATAGATGACGATTTCGTGGAGCTGCTGAGGGAGATATATCGAGACAACCAAGTACAAGTGGCATGGGAAGGCCGAAAAGGAAATGAAATGGTGGGAATTCACCAAGGATTGAAGCAAGGATGCCCTCTGTCACCATTGTTGTTCACGCTTTACGTCAAGGGCATAGAAAGACGACTGGAAAACAGCGAATTAGGTTTTGATTTATCCTACATGCGTAATGGACAAATGGTGCAACAGAAGATCCCTGGACTGATGTACGCAGACGACATTGTGCTACTAGCGGACAATAAAAAAGATTTACAGATACTTGCGAATATCTGTGGGAACGCAGCGACAAATCTAGGCCTTAAGTTTAGCACAGAGAAATCAGGGATTATGATCTTTAATGAGCACACGAGTAACTTCGTGGTGTCAATTCAACAGCAAGTAATACCCATAGTGAAGCAATATAAGTACCTCGGCGTACACATAAACGAAGGAAAGAATTACTCAATCAACCACCAAGATAATCTGAAAATAAAGGGGAAGCGGAATGCAGCATTAATGAAACACAGAGCACTGTGGGGCCACAATAAGTATGAGGTGGTGCGTGGAATCTGGAAAGGAGTTATGGTGCCAGCGCTAACATTCGCAAATGCCATTATATGCTTAAAATCGGATATATTGGCGGGTTTGGAAGTTAACCAAAGATCAGTAGGCCGGTTGGCTTTGGGAGCACACGGTAATACGACAAATGAGGCAGTGCATGGAGACATGGGTTGGGCCTCTTTTGAAGTCAGAGAAGCACAAAGCAAAATTAGTTTTGAAGAAAGGCTCAGGAACATGGATGAAAATAAATGGGCAGCTAAAGTGCACAAGTATCTCTACATGAAAAGCGTGGACACAGAATGGAGGAAGAGGTCAAGGAAGTTGGCAACCAAGTACAGGATAATCGAAACTGTAAATAGACAACCAGGGGTCATCAGAAAGAAAGTGAGAGAAATAGAGACCGTGAATTGGATGCAAAGAATGGAAACGAAAAGGACAATGGAGATTTACAAGAATGAGAAGAAAGAAATTAGAAGGGAAACTCTGTACGATAACACAAAGGGCAGTGCCTTGCTATTTGAGGCTCGAGCCGGTTGCCTAAGGACGAAAACATATCGGAATAAATATTCGGAATTAGATGAGACATGTGTATGCTGCAGTAAAGATCCAGAGACCACTCAGCACATCCTAATGGAATGCGACGGGATCCACCCAGCGAGAACCGTAGGTAACGTGCAACTCCCAGAAGCGCTTGGGTTTAAAGTGGAAGGAAACATAAACAGATCAGCCGTAGAGATCAGCAAGAGACGATTAGAGTACTGGTGGAAAAAAAGTAGGGAAAAGATGGATGCGACCTGATCTCTTAAAATCATAGGCAGCGGTACAAGGTAAATTTTTGAAAAAGAAAAATAATGATAGGTATACAAAAATGCAAGATAAAGAACATGTATAGTATACCTGATTAAATCAAGCAGGCTAGGTGACTATTTGTCGCCGCCCCGTTTCAAAGGGGATGCCAATAAATCATCATCATCATCATCAGCCACGCGCTCCGAGTGTCCTATTTCAATATGTGAGTACTGTACATCAAGGGCTGTTAGTGACAGTAATAACAAGGGATGATTAATACGTAAGTATTTCGGGAAATCAGAACTTATGAATAAAAAAGACATCTCTCTCTTGTTTTGTTTTCTTTCGTATGATATACTCGCAATAGAGCTTTGATGCCTCAAATATAAATAGACTACGTAGCACAATCAATAAAACAATAATCCAGTAAATCAATCAATGAATTAGTCGATCAACGACATTATTTCTGCTTCAGTAAGAAGCTGAGGGCATCCACATAGCTTCTGAGCCCGAAAAAGAACATTCCTGAGTACTGGTACATCAAGGGATGTTAGCGACAGTAATAGCTAGGAAGGATTAATATGGAAATATTTCTGGAAATGAGAACTTATCAATATAAAAATACGTCTCATTTTTGTTTTGTTTTCTTTCATATAATCTACGCTCAACACAGCTGTGATGCCTGAAATATCAACAGATAACGTGGCATAACCAACGAAATAATTCAATCAATCAATCAATCAATTTGTCATTCCAACACTTTATTTCAACTTCAACAAGAAGCTGTGGGCATCCACATAGCTTCTGAGCCCTATGCAAATGACGAGGCTAGTACAAGGAACACAGTCATAGCGGGAATCCTGCGTAAAAATGGGCAAAATGCAAATACCACACACATATACATAAAGATGATATACGAATGTTTGATTGGTCGATTGTGTCGCAGAGTTGGTAGATCACTTGCTAATATCCGAGGCATCAATGTTGTGTTAACAAGCGATTATCTGGAAGGAGACAAAGCAAATACAAGAAGAAAACAAGACATTTTCACTGTTTCTAAATTCCTGTTTTTCTCATTTCACCACGCGTGGCACGTGGCAGATGCTGCGGTACCTGATAGATCCCGCCAACACCAAGACCACACACATGCAAGGCATATACAAAATCATACACGCTTACGGGGGAACGGAACAACAATTCTTACGGGATGCGAACTCCTTTACATATCTCAAACGCCACCGCTAATACATCCGGAATACACGGGAGAAAGCAACGCCACCCTGGATGCGGAATTCTCCGTTGCCGTAACCCAGGCGGCCCTCGTCAAACTCAACACCAAGTCGGCCCCTGCCCCGATCGAATATCCAATAGGGCACTACGCAATCTCGATTACGGATCAATTGAGAAACTCACAAAATACATTAACGAGTGTTGGGCGCACGGCAAGCTACCACAGCAATGGAAAGAAGCAAGGATCATACTGATGCCAAAACCGGGCAAGAAATTACAGCTGGAGAACCTGCGCCCCATCTCCCTCACGTGCTGCGTGGGCAAGTTGATGGAGCACGCGTTTCTCAATAGACTCACGGATTACCTCGAGGACAACGAATTATTTCCGCACACTGATTGGGTTCAGAAGAGATCTCTCCACGCAAGACGCCTTTCTGCAACTAAAACACCAATTCATAGACAGCCCGGGGCACTCGACGAGAGCCATTCTCGGGCTGGACCTGAAGAAAGCCTTCGATAGCGTTCGCCACGATGCCATATTACGACAAATAGACAAGCTAAATCTCGGACTGCGAACGTACAACTACATTCGAGACTTCCTCACGGGAAGAACAGCTCGCATGCGAGTGGGACAACTAGACTCAAATCAAATAAACATCGGGAGCTGGGGCACCCCGCAGGGCTCGGTCATCTGGCCGATGCTCTTCAACCTCGTCCTGCTGGGGTTACCCGACCGATTGTTGCAAATCGAAGGACTGCACCACACGCTATACGCGGATGATATTACGATCTGGACGACAACGCGCAGCGACGGAGCGATCGAGCAACGTTCACAGCAGGTCATCCAGTGCGTGGAAAACTACCTGGTGGGCACGGGATTCACCGGCTCGGCCGAAAAATCCCAACTGCTGCTATATAGACCGGTCAGAAAGGGGCGCCCACCTAAAGGCTACACCCCCGCGGAAAAGGAAGAGACCCAATTAACGGCATCAAGCGGCCTACCCATCCCGATGGTAGACAAGATTCGGGTACTAGGAATGATGATTGAACACAAGGGCGGTAATGGCGAAGCACTTCGCAAGATAACAGCAAAGGCCACCAGCACGATGCAGCTCATCCGACGCATCACCAACAAACACGCGGGCATGCGCGAAGGCGTCATACGACTTAAACAAGCCTTCGTTATTTCTCAAATAACGTACACGGCAGCGTTTCACAACTGGACGGTTGCGGAAAGAAACAAGCTCAACGCCCTCATACGCAAGGCGTACAAATGTGCGTTGGGACTTGCGCCCAGAGTGAGCGCCACCAAGCTCCTAGAACTAGGCTTGCACAACACGCTCGAGGAACTCGTGGAGGCGCAACAAGTGTCCCAACTCGAGCGCCTATCCAAGACCTGCCCGGGCAGGCACGTGCTCGGAAAGCTCGGCATCACATACCACAAGCAGCACGGCATCAAAGTGGAAATTCCAAGAACCATGCGCGAGCAACTATACGTGCCCCCATTGCCTCGCAACATGCACCCCCAACACCACATGGCGGGACGTAAAGCCAGGGCACAACACATGAACTAAAGTTACTCCAACGACAAGGAGGCAATCTTCACCGACGGAGCCTGTTATCGAGACAGGAAGAGTTTCGTGGCGGCAGTTACTAGCCGCCGAGGTAACCCCCTCACGAGCGTCACCGTGAACACAGCATATGCCGAAGCGGCAGAGGAAGCGGCCATAGCACTGGCCCTCACACAAACCAAGGCTACATACGTGATCTGCGATTCGCAAACGGCAATTCGCAATTTTGCAAATGGGCGCATATCGCAAGAGTCGTACCATATACTCAAGTGACATCCCATACACCAGGGAGAGGCCGACGTCGATAACCGAGGGCACTTGCTATGGATCCCGGCACACACTGGACTGAGCACCCCTAACGAAGCTGCTCACCGCGTTTCTCGAGGCCTCACTCACCGAGCATCATCCGAGGAAGAGCCCCCGCGAGGTACTGCAAACGTCTGGGCGTGGGAGGATCGTTTGACCAGGTTCCACGACATCACGACACACTACCAGTTACAGAGACGCGTATACCCATTCCCTCACGCTAGGTGAGACAGGGCGCAAGCAGTACACTACAGGCAATTACAAACTGATACTTACATAAACCCAAGACTCATGCACGCCATGTATTCAGACATGTACCCTACAAACAGATGCGCATCCTGTGCCGAGGTTGCCACACTTAATCATATGTTATGGGAATGTCAGCACATAACAAACAATTCGGGCATTGCCGACACCGTCTCTTCCACCGCCAGCCTCCGCTCGCGTTGGAAGACCGCACAGCTCAGCTCGAACCTGACAGTACAACTCTGGGTCTTCCAGCGAGCCGAGGAAGCCGCTTCGAGATAAGGTCTCGGAACCGCGACTGCGGTGGGTGCCCAGACCCACTAAAAATACGCTGGACGCAAATCTTATCGATTTGATAATAAAGTTTACGTTCTTCTCATTTCCGGTTTTGGTGCACCCGTTCTCTGGAATGTTCTTCTTCGAGGTTTCCGAAACTCCTTGCTAATTCCACTCAGCTGTGGACTCGCTTCGATTCACGTTCACGTGTCCATTATTCTTTGCGGATCGCAGAGGCGCCGATCAGCGGCCGGAACTGTATTCAGTCTACGACGCAGAAACCCTGGTTCTGGAACGTTCCACTGCTCACATTTATTCTTTGGTCTGCAGCCTTGCAACAATAGTAACGGCTGCCACGGTGGTCTACAAGCGCCGGAATATTGCCTCCCTCTGGAGATCTGATATAACGAACACTATCGTAACACAAGTGCTAAGAAATTAGCCTCGTCAGGTCTCTGATATACATCATTGCACTAAATAATGCATACGCGAATGGTGTGGTTCTATATTTCCGTACCTGCTGTTCCGAAGTGTTCACACAATACTGCTTTCTTATTATATACATGTACCACAAAACTTTTTTGCGCTACGAGTTCTCCTAGATGCCCTTTTTCTCGCGTTTTTAAGGTACTCGCCCGAATAAATTTCAATGAGCTGTTGATAGGTGCGGTTAGGCATATACGTGTCCATTAATGCTCTGCCATCTCAGGCCGCAACTGCACTGCGTTTATGATATATAAAGCATGGTTTTATAACGTTCCGGAATCGAAGTTATTTATTTATAATTGCAGTCATACTCTATAGGTTTGCCCTGATAACGTTGCACAAGCAGGTAAAAAAAAAAAAACTGGTATCAAATATGATCTTGAGGCCTACGCTATTTGGTAATCAAACATCTTCCGCAACGAGAATATTTATTGTGTACTAAATACCTGCTAAAAAAGAAGGTAACTTCATTACCAATTTTTATGAAAGCGTAACATCAGATGCGGAAGCGTTCTGTATCAACAACTATTACCGCAATGATGCCAAGAATATTATTACATCCTCTACTGAGTATGCGACACCAATCGCAGCATTCTCGTTCAGAAATTTCGTTGATTCTGAGAACCAAACATTATAAGTGCTTCCAGTTACCGCCTTCGTGAATCCGCGGCAGCGGCTGCGGCGTTGCATTAGCTTCTCTACATTGCCTGTATAAAGCCTTCCGTGCCAGTTTGTGCCGACAATCAATAAACACAAACTCGTGTTTTGACTCTTGATGCAGTCACACATGAGCTTAGCTTAATATAGAATGCGACGAGTTGGATCTGTGGTATTTTTTTATCATGCAAGCATACCTCTCCCTGCCTTTTTGATCGTTTTGTGCCTACAAAGTATTTCTGAAAAAAATGTGCCTCATGAAATGAACGGACCTGTTAAATAATATCGATGGCTTTTGTTGTTGTGAATGTTAACTGAAACAGCGTGGAATGTTTGTCTACTGAAGAGGTCGCTATCATGAAATTCTAGATTAATACACAAAACACTCAACCTAAGACAGTAAGACGAGACGACAACTTTGAACTAAAGCTGTTCCATTACAATTCATCAATTTTATCCCAGTTTATTCAATGCGACCTCTTATGTGGTAATACTACGCATACACGTCTAGAGGAGATTTATTTGCTTCATAAGATGTGTTAAGGCTAATATAAGACTTAGCTAGAGGCCATCAGTCCACACAAAATTTTTTCCGTCACATGTGCCCAACGTGATGAGCAACACGACAGCAAGGTGAAAGCTGGAGCCAACGTCTACACAAGTGGACTTGTCTTTTTCAAGGCTACATAAGCTCTCCTTAGCACAGTCATGATTTACTGTGCTGAGGAGAGCATATGTCGCCGCATTCCGCGTGTTTTCCCTGCGTGTTGCGAAAATGTTTTTGTTATACAATAGAAGACTCCCGTTGCGCTAAAAGCCTGAAATATTGTCACGTAGTACTGATAGTGAAGAGCGCAGCAGTGAAACTGCGAATGACGAAACTAACTTTTTATTGGGCGAAGTTGTGCCCACAAGAACAAGTTACACTCAGAGCACAACGAGAGCGGCGAACACAGTCGGCCATAGTCGGAATTTGATCAGTGGGTTAAGCGCGTTGGCTTTTATGCATCCCTCGTAGAAGGTTACAGTGCAATTGCTGGTGCCCGTGTGCCTTCCAGAAGGTACCAGAGAACATGTGCATACGCAAATTCGGCGAGAACATACACAACAAATTGAATCAACCATAACATTGGAGTAAGTATCAAAGCATGCAGGCGCGTCTTGCGCTGAGCGATGACTAAGTTACCGCGTGAAATACAGTCACCGGTAAAAGGATACATAAATACACTTGTAAATGCACCCCCCTCCCCCCCTATTATAACGCATCGACCCGATGCTACAAACATGAAAGCGAATACGAAAGCGCACGTAGTAAAAAATAAATAAAAAATCAAAGCCCCCTGCTAAAGAAAGATGGTTCAACGCGAAGCTTTCGCCCATGCAAAGTGAGTCAAAATCAATGTCACAGCGAATAACTACGCAACGAACCCAAGAAATGCTGAGCGACCCGCTGCGATGCATATGTGATTTGATTGCTTGTTTAGGATTGTATTTTTTTAACGTTGAAGTCGAATGAAGACAGATTTCGTTAAGTTGCATTGCCTTTATTTTAGGTCATGTAGCCTTTCGTTACACGGACACACACACACACTTTTACTTAATGCATGCCATTGCCGATACACGGGATCGGCCTTACGGGCACGTATGGCAGCCTCTTCTTCAGCCGTGCGCTGCACCCGCGGCCTAGCCATGGTGATGGCCGGGAATGCATTGCATGACACGCGTAATGCAATGCAGATATATACAGTTCGTCTGGGCAGCGTGGCGTTGCAGTTTCCATTGTTCTTATCGGTACAACTACAAATGTAAACTGTAGTGTTCTACGATTGTCTACCCACCGTGGTTGCTCAGTGGCTATGGTGTTGGGCTGCTGAGCACGAGGTCGCGGGATCGAATCCCGGCCACGGCGGCCGCATTTCGATGGGGGCGAAATGCGAAAACACCCGTGTACTTAGATTTAGGTGCACGTTAAAGAACCCCAGGTGGTCCAAATTTCCGGAGTCCCCCACTACGGCGTGCCTCATAATCAGAACTGGTTTTGGCACGTAATTTAATTAAATTTAATTTTACGATTGTCTGAGCAGTTGCGCAGATTGTTCTATTGTGTGCGCAGATGCAGAGATAGTTCCATTGTGTAAGTTAGATTTCCTGCAGTGCGTTTTCGGCGCTAACGGACCAATCAGGGAGACACAGAAAGTTTCGCTTTAAAAGAAAAAAGGCCCCAGAGTTCATTAGTGCTGGTAGAAGGGCTTAAAGCGCAGAACATCGACTGCTTCAGGACATGAGCGGCGCGGCTGTGATTGTGAAATGCCGTCTGGCTCAGAGTCCAGTGCACCAATTCATCGGATGATCTTGTAGTGTCCGGAGTAACGTCGCAATAGTTTCTGACTGAGTCTTCGTCGGCGTATCAGGATCCAAACCCAAACACGGTCGCCGAGCTGGTATTACCTTAAAAAATTAAATTATGGGGTTTTACGAGCCAAAACGACGATCTGATTATGAGGCACGCCGTAGTGGGGGACTCCAGAAATTTTGACCACCTGGGGTTGTTTAACGTGCACCTAAATCTAAGTACACGGGTGTTTTCGCATTTCGCCCCCATCGAAATGCGGCCGCCGTGGCCGGGATTCGATCCCGCGACCTCGTGCTCAGCAGCCTAACACCGTAGCCATTGAGCAACCACGGCGGGTCGGGCTGGTATTCCACGTAGCGTCGTCGAAGGTTGTAGTTCCTGCTGTCGGTTCTGTGCTGGTTCTTGGTGCTCAAATGGGCGAGCTCTCGGGCTTATTCGGCGTGCTGGAGATAGGCGACGACGTCGAGGTTCTCTTCATCGGTGACGTGTGGCAGCATAGCGGCGAGAGTCGTCGTCGGGTTCCTGCCGTAAACCAGCTTTAACGGCGTGATTTGCGTTGTTTCTTCCACTGCGGCGTTATAAGCGAAGGTTACGTACGCCAGGACCGTATCCCACGTGTTGTGTTTGATGTCAACGTACATCGCTACCATGTCGGGGATCGTCTTGCTCAGCCGCCATTCGTCGGCAAGTGGTAGGTAATTGACCTCCTGTGGCTTATCTGGCTGTGTTGCAGAATGGCTTGGGTAAGCTGTGCTGTAAAGGCCGTTCCTCTGTCGGTGATAACGAATTCTGGGGCACCATGTCACTGCAGGATGTTCTCAACGAAGAATTTGGCTACTGCCCTTGCACTACGTTTGGGCGCGGCTTTCGTCTCAGCGTAGCGGGTAAGGTAGTCGGTGGCCCTGACGACCCACTTGTTATCAGATGTTGACATCGGAAAGGGTTTCAACAAATCCATTCCAATCTTCTGAAAAAGTCGGCAAGGATGCTCGATCAGCTGTAATAAACCCACTGGCCTTGTTGGTGGTGTCTTGCATCGCTGGCGGTCATGGCATGTCTTGACGTATAGTGAGCGACATCGGCGGTCAGGCGCGGCCAGTATGCATTCTTGCGAGCGTAAGGGAAAAACCCGAAGTGCCCGGCTTTCTGATCGTCGTGCAGGGCTTGCAAGGCTTCTGGCTGGAGTGCTGCTGGTAGAACGTGAAGGTAGTTTGCGCGGACTAGGGAGAAGTACTTTTTTACGAGGACGTTGTTGGCGCAAGCAAAACGAAGACAGTCCACGCCGAAATACCCTAGGGACAACGTCGCTCGCCTTCTAAGTACTCCACAAGGCGTCGTAACTCTGCGTCTGCTCTTTGATGTTCAGCGAAGTTGTCCGCAGTTATTGTTCCGAGGAAGGTGTTGTCCAGTACGCCTTGCGGTGGCGGGTCATCAGGTGCGCGCGACAGGCAGTCGGCGTCAAAATGCTTCCTCCGGGACTTATATACCACAGTGATGTCGAACTCCTGGAGTCTGAGATTCCATGGGGCTAGGCGACCTGAAGGATCCTTTAAGTTTGCCAGCCAAGGCAAGTCGGGGTGGTCGCTTACCACTTCGAAGTGCCTGCCATATATATAAGGCAGAATTTTTCCGTGGTCGAAATGATCGCAAGGTGCTCTTTATCTGTCGTAGAACAATTCGCTACCTCTTTTGACAGTGACCGGCTAGCGTTATCTATTACACTTTCAACTCCATCCTTTCAATCGGCGTGGCACCAAGGCCTACGCTACTTGGGTCGGTGTGGATTTCCAGCACCGGTGGTGACTGCAGTCATCGCTTCAGTTCCTCAAGTGCGTCATCTTGCCGCGTTTACCATTTAATGTCGACGTCGGCTGTAGTGAGATGAGTTAATGGTTTTGTAATGTTTGAAATGTCTCTTACAAAGCGCCTGTAATAGGCACACATGCGAAGGAATCTGCGCACTGCCTTTTTGTCAACGGGCCGTGGAAACAGCGATGACAGCTGTCTTCGGCGGGTAGAGACGAACTCCAGACTTGCTGATAACGTGGTGTAGGAAGATAAGTTCCTAAGTAAAATTGAACTTTGCTGGTTTAGGGTGACTCCAGATGACTTGATCACCTCTAGTACTGTCTGAAGCCGCCTTAGTTTTCTTCGAAATTTGTGGCTAAGAATAAAACGTCATCGAAGTAGACGAGGCAAGTTTGGCACTTCAGTCCTGCCAAGACTGTGTTCCACACGCGCTGGAACGGTGCAGGCGATAAGTCCGAATGGCATCACCCTGAACTCTGAGAGGTTATCTGGCGTGGTAAACGCGGCCTGCTCTCGATCCATTGAGATCGAGAGAATTCTTGAGATCCATCGAAGAAAAGCACGACGAAAAGTCTGTGGAGGGGCTATACATACTTCGTTATTTTGATCAAGCGGCAATAATCGACGCAGAAGCACAGAGTTCGATCCTTCTTCTTCACTATGACCGCAGGAGACACCCTCGGGCTTTTCGATGGCTGGATTATGTCATCGTGCAGCATTTCGTCGAATTGCTTCACGTTCTGATGTAGACACTACGTAAGGGTTCTGGCGGAGTGGACGAGCTCGTTCTTTAGTTATTATGCGATGCTTCGCAACTGCATGGTGTTTCCCTAATAATCGATGACGTTGAAAAACAGAGCTTGTGTCGTCGGAGAAGAGTCTCGAGCTGTTGTTGCTTACTCATGGGGAGGCTTGGATTTAGGTCGATGACTCACTTATTTGGTAGCTATAGTCGTCGAGGTAAATGTGGCAGAATCCGAAAGCATAAACATATTGTTACGGGGAGAAAATGTATGTATTTACAATATATACAGAGGGTTGTAGCTCTGTGGCCAGGGTGACACCATCTACCGAGCTCCGAGACACTTCAGCCTCTTCTTCCCCAACCAACGTCATTTTGTCCACAGCGGTACAAACTCGTACGTGACGTGAACCCCCCGGCGGCAGAAGCATCGTCTCGATGCTTCTTAGGGTGTCGAATCAGCGTTCGAGTTATAGGGCTTTAGTCGCGAAACGTGCACGATATCAGTTCCTGGGGTGGTAGAAGACTTCGAATTCACAGGTGAGATCTCATATGTGAGGCTGGTGACTTGGCGAAGAACTCGGTATGGCCCGACGTATCGTGGCAGCAGTTTTTCGCAAAGGCCGACGCGACGGGAGGGTACCCAAAGCAGAACAAGGGACCCAGGGCTGAAATGAGCGTCCCGACGATGACTGTCGTAACGGTGCTTCTGGATAGTCTGAGATGCCAGAAGACGGTCACGGGCAATACGACGTGCTGCGGCCGCGCGAACAATGGCGTCGTGAGCATAGAACGTGGTAGTGGTGGCGTCAGAAGGGAGCAGTGAGTCAAGAGGCAGGAGAGGGTGACGGCCATATAGTAGATAGAACGGGGAATAACCAGTAATATCATGACGCGACGAATTGTATGCAAACGTCACGAAAGGTAAGGTGCAGTCCCAATCCCGGTGATCATCACACACGTACATGGAGAGCATGTCCGTAAGTGTACGGTTGAGACGCTCGGTAAGTCCGTTTGTCTGTGGGTGGTAAGCCGTCGTGAACTTGTGGGACGTTGAGCAAGAACGAAGAAGGTCGTCGACAACCTTAGAAAGAAAACAGGGGCCTCTATCGGTGAGTAGCTGACGTGGGGCACCATGATGTAGGACGACTTCAGGGAGGAGAAAATCAGCCACATCAGTTGCGCAGCTTGTAGGGAGGGCCCGCGTTATGGCATAACGCGTGGTATAGTCCGTCGCAACAGCCACCCACTTGTTGCCCGAGGATGAGGTAGGAAATGGGCCAAGGAGGTCCAGGCCGACGCGGAAAAATGGCTCACTGGGGATATCTATAGGCTGAAGGTGGCCAGCGGGAGACAATGGAGGCTTCTTGCGGCGTTGGCAAAGTTCGCAGGCAGCGACGTAGCTTCGAACAGAGCGATATAGCCCAGGCCAGAAAAATCGTCTGCGCACACGGTCATATGTACGGGAGACACCCAAATGACCAGCGGTAGGCGCATCGTGTAACTGCGAGAGAATTGTCGAGCGCAGATGCTGGGGAACGACGAGGAGCAGTTCAGCACCATGAGGATTGATATTGCGTCGATATAAGGTCCCGTCCTGGAGAAAAAACATACGGAGAGAAGCGTCCTGTTGCTCCGAGGTAATGCGTTCGATGATGGATCGCGAATATGGGTCACGACGCTGCTCGTCGGCGATGCGTGAGAAGTCGGAGATTAACAAAACGCAGGTATCTGTATCGGTTTCGGTGCCATCCGGTGGGTCGACAGGGTAGCGGGAGAGGCAGTCGGCGTCCTTATGTAACCGCCCAGATTTGTACGAGACAGAAAACGTGTACTCTGGCAGGCGTAAAGCCCAGCGGCCAAGACGGCCTGTCGGGTCTCTGAGTGAGGATAGCCAACATAAGGCATGATGATCTGTCACGACGGTGAAATGTCGACCGAACAGGTAAGGGCGGAACTTAGCAATGGATCAAACAAGGGCCAAGCATTCACGTTCTGTTATCGAGTAGTTTCGCTCTGGTGCAGATAGAAGACGGCTAGCATACGCGATCACGCGATCGGTGTCCCGCTGTCGTTGGGACAAGATAGCGCCAATGCCATGGCCGCTTGCATCAGTGCGAACTTCTGTGTAGGCATGCGGATCAAAATGACCCAACACGGGTGGATTGGTAAGGCGACTGATAAGCGTTGAAAATGCTTCAGCCTGGTCGGGTCCCCAACGAAAAGTGGTGTCCTTTTTCAGAAGGTCTGTGAGAGGACGAGCGATTTCGGCAAAGTTCTGGATAAATCGCCGAAAATAGGAACATAGCCCTAGAAAACTGCGGACATCGGTAGGAGAACGCGGAAGGGGAAACTCCCCAACGGCACGAACTTTGTCAGGATCAGGTTGGACGCCAGAAGCGTCAACCAAGTGACCAAGTATTCGTATTTGGCGGCGGCCGAAATGGCATTTTGCAGAATTGAGTTGTAGGCCGGCACGTCTAAAAACATCAAGGATAGCTGAGAGTCGGTGAAGGTGGCTCTCAAACGTCGGTGAAAAAACTATGACGTCATCAGTGTAGCAGAGGCATGTGGTCCATTTGAATCTGCGCAGAAGAGAGTCCATCATGCGCTCGAAGGTAGCAGGGGCATTACACAGTCCGAAAGGCATCACTTTAAATTGGTAGAGACCATCTGGGGTGACGAAGGCGGTCTTTTCGCGATCTCGTTCATCCATTGCGATTTGCCAGTAGCCGGAGCGCAAATCAATCGATGAAAAATAACTGGCACCGTGTAAGCAGTCCAGCGCATCATCAATACGCGGAAGCGGATACACGTCCTTTTTCGTAATCTTATTCAGGTGACGGTAATTCATACAAAACCTCCAGCTATTGTCCTTCTTTTTAACCAAAACGACAGGTGACGCCCACGGACTGCAGGAAGGCTCGATAATATCTTTGGAGAGCATTTTGTCCACCTCCGTTTGGATCACCTGGCGTTCAGCTGCTGACACACGGTAGGGCCTCTGTGTATAGGAGGAGCGTCACCAGTGAGGATGGGATGGGTGACGACACGGGTGCGACCTAGCGGGCGATTTCCAAAATCAAAGATGTCTTCATAGGACATCAGAATACGGCGAAGGGCGTCGGCGTAAGCAGGCCGTAGGTCAGTAGCTATCATGGGCGTAAACTTGTCGTTGCTTGAAGTAGGACGGTCGGAAGCTGCAGCAGTGTCGAATCGTGGTTCGGGCGTAAGAGCAGCTACTCCACACTCTTCCAAAGGGGACAGCAAAGCGAGAGATACACCCTCAGGAAGCACTTGCAGACACGAACCAAAGTTCAGAAGGGGAAGCCACGATCGATTGTTAACAAGAGTGACAATGGAGCTGGGTAGTGCGATTTGGCGTGCCAGGAGAACGTCGCAAAGCGGGGACACCACGTAAGAACCATCTCGAAGTGGAGGAGAAGGCGACATGAGGACGTAGGTCGCAGCATCAGGTTGCAGGCGAACAAATTCAGCAGAACGAAGTCGGGACTTGTGGTCTTCGGTCGGGTCGGAAAAGTAATGGGGCAGTTCAAGGCGAAGGGTGCCGGTCGCACAGTCAATAAGTGCTGAATGAGCAGTCAGGAAGTCGATTCCAAGAATCACTTCGTGGGGACACTCAGCCAGTATAGTGAACAGGACTAACACAGGACGACCGGCAATGGTAACACGGGCGGCGCACATTCCCATTACGGCTGTTGTACTGCCATTAGCCACTCGGACGGCAGGCGACTCGGCAGGTGTCAGTGGGTGCGTAGCCAGGGGGGGGGGGAGGCTGATGGGGCTTCAGCCCCCCCCCCCCCCCCCCGAAATTTTTTCGTGCTGTCATGCACCGCCGACCAAAACAACCAACGGCGCCGGAAATTATTGTGGATTTTGTCTACAATGTCTTTTTGACACTCGAAAGGACATTTCGGCGCGAAAATTGCGAACTCGGGCTGGATTTCGTGCAAACGACCATGCAACTAGAGTCACAGAACGTAAGGAGCCCCAGCCGAGCACAAAGTTTCAAGGGATTTTCGATAGCGAGCGGGCGCGTCGCGGCATCTCGCAGCGGCACCGGAATCTACGGAGCGCATGGATTTCAATTCCGAAACTTCATGAGTATAAAGTTCTCATACACTTTTGACGCGAAAGTGCACTGACATTTCCAAAGGCGTGCTTCTGATTTTTAATTCTGGAACTTTCTGGGTTTAATGTTTTTATAAACTTGGGCCAACATGCACGCACTCGAACGCGCGTGTCTAAGCCGTTCCAGAAATGGAAGCACGTGCTCGCAATCTTCCACGCAGAGGAAAATATTAAATATCACCGCGACTGTCAGCTGGCATCTGATAATTTTCTCCAAACATTTTCAGAAAGCGCGTCCAATGTGATCGATAAGCTGGACCAGGGCGGGCAAAGTAAAATAAGAGAAAACAGAAGAAACTCAACGGCCTATTTAATTTGAGACAGTTCTTTTTTGCGGGCGGCAAGGTCTTGCTCTCTGCGGCGATAGGGACACTGGTCCTATGGATTTAAGTAAAGCCCCCGCTGAAATTACTGGTATTTCCAGAACGCTTCTTCGCATGCAAGCTGATTGTGGAGATACACATCTGAAGACCCATTTGGAAAGTTGCCCCAGTAATGCCTCGTATTTAAACCAGATGTACCAATCCAAATTATAGAAATTTGTGGTGAAATTACCAAAGAAAGCCTAGATGCAAAAGTGAACGCTGCAGGCTGCTTCTCCGTACTTGCTGACGAAACGACGGATATTGCTGGAATCGAACAGCTTACTGTTTGTGCAAGGTACGTAAACAAGGATGTCAACGATATCGAATGAAGAAAGGAAGGAAAATAAGAGGTGAAAGGCAAAGAGGTTAATCAGGTTAAGTGTCCGATTGGCTACTTTGCACAGGGGGATGGGGTAAGGGCAGAAAATATTAGAAAACAAAAGAAGATTAAAAAGAAAACTAAAAGAAACGTATCAGTCCGCACATTTTATAGTTTGTCACTAAGTCCTGTTTCTTTTAAAAAGCGTAATAGCGCTTTTAAAGCAGTTCGTTCCGACGTCGGCTGGGACCAGGGACCAAGAATTGTGGCTTCCGTAAGAGGACGGCTGTCTACCTTGTCGAGCGTGGTGCTGAGGAAACGATATCGAAGTGTTTTTAGGTTTCAGCACAGGAATAGATGCCCTCTCTCATGGAGACTGCAGGTTATATGTACATGTGTACAAACTAGAGCACTGCACGGGCTCGGGCTTACCCGAAAGCCCGGGCCGGGCCGGGTAGAGCAGTTTTTTCACGGGCTCGGGCCGGGCTCGGGCCGGGCTCGGGAACGGCGTGTGCTTTTTGACCCGGGCCCGGGCCGGGCTTTCTCGTGGTGTGCATGTAATGTGCAGCGAGTTATTCTCGGGCGTCTGAACTCTGACAAACATGTATTTTTCGGTATCGGGCCGGGTTCGGGCCTGAGGTAAAGGGGTGGCGGGCAGGGCCAGGCGGGTAACGTAGATTATTTCCGGGCCCGGGTCTCGCCATGAAAGTTTTGTTCGGGCTCGGGCGGGCAGCCCAACGTAAAAACGGGCCCGGGCCGGGTCCGGGCTGAAAAAATCGGCCCGTGCAGTGCTCTAGTACAAACTGCTGCATATTCTAGTCGCCCTTCCAGTGCCACTGCCAGCGCAGAGAGATTTTCAAACATGAGATTACTAAAAAAACCACTTGCGCTTTACAATGAGGAACGCATGGTTATGCTGGCGCTTCTATACGCCGACAGAGACGTCGCCATCAACGTGTCGGAAGTTACTGAACGCTTCACTAAACCTCCCCGCCGAGTAAAGTTTATCGCTTAGATAGCGAAGCAGCAAAAATCCATGCCTGTAAAAATATGTGTTCCTTCACGTTCCTATATAAGCTCGTAATTATGAAAACGTATGACTGTTCATTAGCTTTTAAAACCACAGAAATTTTCACCGTTTGTTGTAACAGTTAGCATGATAATCAAAATTATCCTGGGAATACAAAAATTACGGGGACATCAATAACCAATTTTGACAAACCTTGCTCATTGAAAGCCCGGCACACGCGGCGTTTCCCAAAAACGCACTCGGATGTTGGGTAAATCAACTTGCCGCATCATCTGTGGCTTTCGTTTGTCCTTTTCTTTCCTTTTTAGCTACATGGATTTACTTCTTTTTTTAAACGAAGCAATGGCCTTCTTTGACTTGGGGTGCAGAATAATTGTTGCCGCTGTGCAGGCAGTTAAAATACGCATTTTCATATTGATTTCTGCATTTATTTTCTCTTATTCTAGCCACATGGTGCTGTCGCGATCGCAGCTTGGCCCAAATGCATATCACAATTTCTGAGATCATAGTTTTGTTCTTGTCTGGATCAGAATCAGAATTTGATTATTAAAGGTTGGGATCGTCTGTCTTTATACTCGTATGCGTGTAGTTTACTGTCTGTGACTGCGCAACATGTTTATTTGTCTTGTTTGACGCATTATATACAATGACGTTTCCTTAGATACGTAGATTTATTGCAGACTTATACGTATATTTAAATATCTTGTTGCGAGGTTTTGTGTATACAAGCAGTGAACTTGGTTTCACGCGACACTTTCTTGCCATTTGTACATTCCATTCTATCTTCGCATTTCTAATGTATATATTTCGGAACTTCTGCTTTTTATATGTACTCGTTGTTGCAACTATAATTTCGGTGCAATTACAATATACGTGCGGTAACATCTGCTGCTGCGCAATCCGTTGCAACGAAGGACAGCGTCATTGAGGTTTTCCCCTGACCGTTGCATATGTACAAAAATGTAAACGAGGTTGTTAAATGACAAAGATTCATCAAAATATTTGTCAACATGTTCATTTTATGGCCTTTACGTTTTTCATACCAGCTGCATGCACTGCTTTGCTGGTTTCGAACTGATATAGTTCTAAAGTTCACGTGATATTTTCTTTGCTTATTAGATAGACCAGAAACAAAAAAAAAAACGCGGAAGCACTGATATCAGCTATTACTGCCACAATTTTTGGGACATACGAAGCTATTCATTTACGAAACAAACACATAATTTACTTGTCTTGACTGTGCGTAGCGTTAAATAACTCGTTTTCAGCACGTAATATACAATGGCATTGGCAATGGCAATGCAGTTATTATTGATGTATTTGATGCCTCGACAACTTTTATAAGGAGGAGGCCGCGTTGCAACTTGAGCCCCCCCCCCCCCCCCCGAAAAAAATTTCTGGCTACGCCATTGGGTGTCAGGACTTTACGGAGACGGCTACGAAGATCTGATCGCATAACCAACACCTGAGCACCAGTATCGATGAGGGCTTGAACGGGTACATCATCAACAAAAATTTCAACAAAGTTCGGTCGAGCAGCAGGGGTCAGCAGAGGTTTTGCAGTCCGAGTCGTCAACGCAGCCTCACCTCCGGGGGCTGCATTGCTTAGTTTCCCGAGAAGCGGCCCGCGTAGGACGGGGACGAGGGACGTCGAGATGTAGGCGAGCGGGACTGACGGCGTTGCGGCGAGGGCGAGCGGCTAGTGGTGTTTCCCCGAGAGGGAAGGCCAGCACGGTATGGTTCAGAAAGGGGCGACAGAGACCGAGGGTCTCGATCGAAGCGGCGATCAGCGTATGGTCGAGGCGAGGAGTACCAGCGGCTGCTGCGGCAGTGGCGGGAGATGTGACCGACCCGGGAGCAAGCGAAGCAAATCAGCCTGTCATCCGGTGTTCGCCACTCAGATGGGATCCGATATCGACTCGGGAATGACTGGCGAGGTGCAGCAGAGGCAATGACAGGAGTGGTAGGGGTGGGACGTGGGCGGACGGCAGACTGGATGTCCATGTTGGCAATTTCTTGGCGGACAACAGCTTGAATGAGCGAGATGGTCATGTTGTCGTGCGTATGGGGACAGTGAGAACTTGGAGCCAAAGCCTCAAGTTCGCGGCGGATGACCTGTGTCAAGCTTGGCGTGGCAGGCGGATGTGATGACGGAGGGTCGTTGCAGGAGGAAGTGGCGGCCGTATTGGGAAGTCGGTCGAAGCGTTGTACGATGCGTTTGCTCTTCGCTTGCTCAAAATTCCGGCATTCCTTTATGATGGATTCAACCGTTGAGCAGTTCTTGCAAAGCAGGAGGTTGAACGCATCGTCTGCGATGCCCTTCAAGATGTGTGCAACCCTATCGGCCTCTAGCATGTCCGCGTCCGCTTTACGGCAGAGAGCCAGAACGTCTTGAATATACGCGACGTATGATTCGGTTGGTGTCTGGACACGAGACGCTAGCTCTTGCTTGGCCTCCATTTGACGTCCTACAGGCCTTCCGAAAAGATCGCGTAGCTTTTCCTTGCAGGAGTCCCAGCTTGTAATTTCGGTTTCATGCGTCTCGAACCATACCTTCGCGGTTCCTCCCAAGTAAAAGATCAGGTTGGCCAGCAAATGTGTGGCATTCCACTTGTTGTGCTTACCGACGCGCTCATACGACGTCAGCCAGTCTTCGACGTCGACCTTGCCAGTGCCAGTGAAGATTCCCGGGTGACGTAGCTGGGTTAGTACCACTTCCGCCGGTGTCTGAGCGGCGGAGGCAGCGTCAGCGTCGGAGGGAGCGTCAGTAGCCATAACAGCGGAACCGATGTGACGCCCGCTGCGAAGATCCAGGGCCGGCTTGTGGCGAGATTACCCAGCACCTCCACCAAAATGTTACGGGGAGAAAATATATGTATTTACAATATATACGGAGGGTTGTAGCTCTGTGGCCAGGGTGACACCATCTACCGAGCTCCGAGACACTTCAGCCTCTTCTTCATCCACCAACGTCATTTTGTCCACAGCGGTACAAACTCGTACGTGACAATCTTGCTGATTTCCACAACTTCCTCGAGGTTTGCGATCGTCGCGCCCTTGTTGACGTGCTTGCACTGCGGGCTGAAGTTTGTCATCATCACTTTAGCTTTCCTCCGTGCAGTCGAGCGATCCCTCTTGCGACGCAAATTTCATGATCGTAGTAGACATTTACGGCCTCGATGGCGCCTTCTGCGTTTGCGGGCGTTTCGGTGCCGACGGAAATGACAATGACAAGAATTACGTCTCGGGAACACTGTTGGAGGATAACGAAGGTGGCAGGGTAGGTATGGTCATGAACGGTAATTCTCGCCGTGCAGATTCCAGTCGGCATTATCGGGTGTCCTCCAGCTGTCCTGATATGAGGACCGTTCCATGTCGTCTTGACTTTTTTCAGCTTGGTGACGAATGATCCACTAATGACGCTGTAGTCGGCTCCTGTGTCCACCGTGGTTGTAACTGCGTGGCCGTCGAGAAGCACGTCGAGGTCGGTGGTTCTTTGTTTTGCGCTGCAGTTATTTCTTGGTGTCGCATCACGGCTGCGTCGTGTTGACATGGGGCTGGAACCTGGCGTCGCGAGGTCGTCTTTCGTTGGCGTATTTTTGCTGCCAGGCTTCGCCGGGATGGCGGCGTCTCGTTTATATATCGTCGACATAGTCTTTTCGGCGTTTTCGTCACTGGCGGAGGATCTTCGTCAGTTCGACGAACAGCAACCGCAACTCTATTGGCTGCTGCGTGTAGGTTTCCGGATATGGGCTTGCAGACTGACCCCGGGCGGGGCCAGTGTGTCGTCGGCCTTGTGGCGACAGGTATCTGCCTGGTGACAGCGAATGGGACTCTTGTCGAGGGCTCCACTGATTGGCGGCGATGTAGTCGGCGATATCATGTGGCCGTTCACCTTACTGTGGGCGCGGTACATTGACGGCGAACCGTCGCAGTCGCAATTCGTGGTATGGGCATCGGCGGCATTCATGGCCGGCTTCTACGCAATGATAGCATAGCGCGCGGTGGTCGGGGGAGCGCCAAATGGCCCTCTTCCTCGGGTAGCGGCTCTGGGCGACAGTCGGGCGTGCTGGCAGCGGCGGCGGTGGACGACGGGATTGCGGCTTTGGTGGACCCTGTCCTGGATGCAGAGGGGGATCATGGCGGCGGCGATGGCGGCGTACGTCATCCCTTCTGGCTGGGGTTGCGGCGATTGCGGTTGCACCACAGGAGCTCCACGTGATCGCTGTAGTTCATCCCTGAAGATGTCAGTGACCGAGGCGCCTGAGGCTGTGACGAAGGTATAATCTTGCGCAGTTCTTCACATACAACGACCCTGATGATCTCTCGGTGGTTCTCAGAGCCCATTGTTTCGATTAATCGCTGCGGAGTGAGCACTTGGTGGTTATATTGCCTAGTGCGCATTTACAGGTTTTTAGCGATCGTCGTTGCCTCTGTCAAAAACTCAGCTACAGTATTCGGCTGTTTGCGGATCAGTCCCGCGAAAGGTTCTTGCAGGACACCCCGCATCAGGAAGGGAACCTTTTTCTCCTCCGACATTTCCGGGTTGGCATGCCGGAAAATACGGGTCATCGCTTCCGCGAAGATCGCGATTAACTCTTTGGGTAGCTGCACTCGGGTTTCTAGAAGAGCTTGGGCTCGCTCGTTGCGCACGACGAACAACAAATGACGTCGATGCATCGGCGAAGGTGGCTAGACGACGACCGGTAGACGACAGTAAGATGACGTTGCTGAAGTGATGACGAAGGTGAAACAGCAGCGTGACGAATACGACATGAAGACAATGAGGTGACAGAGTCTCTGACGACGATAGCGCAAAGACGGCGATAGGACGACAACCGCATCAAGAAACTGAAATGGCGACGATGGCACAACCATGTCGGCTTTTCGATGGCAGTATGAAAATGAATGCATCATGCAGGAAGGAAACCCAGGAGAGGCCTCGGCCAGCACAGACGTATTGAAGAAAGTATGGCGGAAGTCACGTGCTGTTTTTCGCAAAGGAGCACCGGGACGGGTGCCCCAAATGTCAACGTTGCCATAGCAACCGCGCTCCTGAAGCTTTTGCTGCTGCTCTCGGTATCTGAACAGTGAGATAAGGATTTTTCCGCCGGTGTCTTTCTCGCAGCACCTTTTGTTCTCGAGAAAAGCTGACTTTGGAGTTTGGTGTGTTAGCTTGAAAGTTGTGTTTTGGGTCTGTGAGTGGGAGTGTCAGCCAGCAACAGATACACTCAAGCATTCACGGCGCGGGTCTTTGTCGTCTTCTTCAACGTGCCACGAAAAAATACACGAGTGCGTCTGCTTCACTAACCATGCTACAGAAGTTTCATAGACTTTGTTTTGACGCGCGTCGGCGGCACACACTTCCGGCGGCTCGTAACAATGCCAGTTCAAAGTTCGCGCCCATCTGCTCCGGCGAGCTGCAGAACACACGATTGGAGGCGCAAATGTAGATGGCACACCAACATGGCTGCACTTCCGGCTTCAAATACGTGACGTCAGGGCCTCTCCTGTTTGTTGCTTTCCTTCATGGGATGCGTGATAGCGTCTGTCTGACGATGATGACGCAATGACGCTGATGGCATGCCAATAGTGGCAGAATCATCATTCAGCGGCGACAACATAACGACAGAATGACGAAACTAACATTTTATTGGGCTAAATTGTGCCCACAAAAGCAAGTTACACTCAAAGTACAGCGATAGCGGCGAACACAGTCGGTGATCGTCGAACTCTGATCACCGGCTCAAGCGCGTCGCCTTTTATGTATCACTCGTCGAAGGTTCCAGTAAAATCACTGGTGCCCGCGCGGTTCCAGAAACTACTACACAATTCCTGTTGCGCATGCAATCTGGTTATACAATGTTCGGCGACGACATACACAACACATAGATTCAACGACAAGATTCGCACATCTTCTAAATCATGTAGGCGCGCCTTGCTCTGCGCGATAATGTTTGTTAGCTGGCGAAAGCGGTCACCGAAGATATACAAGGAAACGTGTCAATATATAACGCCATCTCGACAACTACTCACTGTTCATATTGCAGTGTAAGCTACACGTAACACGCGACCATTCAACGTAATAAGTCCGTTTACTAATAATGGTGCTCATTCGCTGAGATTGACGCTTCTGTTAGTTTAAAATAGGCTTCCAGAAATCCGCCATCAAATTAAACCTTGCCGTCAGGGTGAGGCACAAAGGCTTTTTCTATTATAAAGCTTCATTGCCTCACAATTTTTTACTAAATATGGATATCTATGCTCTCCTTATCACTTTACTCAGATTATTATTTTTGCTTTTCTTCCATGATCTTCCTGCGTATGTGTAAGCGCGTGAATATTTTCATATTTCCGTATTTTCAGCGGAGGAATACGTGTGCCAGTGATTGTGTTCCCTGTACCAGGATGCTGAACTTATCAGATGCCCTGTCAAACTCAGTCGAGCTCTCTCTTCTGATGCCATCCACCCATTTTCACACGGAAATAACCAGTTGATTGATTGTCCGATTGATTGATTTGGTGACTGATTGTGTCGCAGAGTCTGCAGAGAATTTACTCACAGGGGAGGCAGCAATAACGTGTTAGCCATTCATTATCTGAAACGAGAAAAAAAATCACGAGAAGAAAACAATCTCTTTTTACTCTTTCTTATTTGCACAGTTTCGGAAAAATGTTAGCCTTCCCTGCTACTTTTTCTATCACTAATGATTTTTGGTGTGCCAGTTCTCTGGAGTGTCCTTTTTTGAGGCTTCCAAAACTCCCTTGCCAATAAATTCCATTCAGCTGTCGATAAGCGTGGATTCGCCACTCACGTGCCCATTAATCCCCGCCGATCGCACAGCCGCCGATCAATGGCCGGATGAGTATCAAGTCTACGACGCAGAAACCCCGGATCTAGAACGTTCCTCCGCTCACATTTATTCTTTGGTCTGCAGTCTTTCAACAATTGTAACGGCTGCCACGGTAGTCTACAAGCGCCGAAATATGGCCTCCCTCTGGAGTTCCGATATTACGAGCACTATGTGAAAATAATTTCCATGAAATTAGCCTCGTCCGATTTCTGAGATGCGTCATTGCATTAAAAATTTCATACGAGAATGGTGTACCTTTCTATTTCTGCTTCCAGCTTGAGTATTCTGCCCTTTCCTTGGCATCCATTGTTCAACGATTTAAGACCACCGGTTATCAGCTGAATGCAACAGCTGAATGCAACAGATGACCTGTCCAGCTCCGCTGTGATGATTAGAGAACGAAGGGCGGTTTTGGTACAACGACAGCACGGTTTCGACCGTGTCATTGCGTAGGCTAGCCTTCTTCTGTCACCAGCCGAAGACAATTACTCGATCACCAACCGTGAATGCCTAGCCCTCGTTTGGGCAGTGGGTAAATTTCGCGCCTACCTGTATGGACGGCCTTTCACGGTACTCACCGATCACCACGCCCTATGCTGGCTTTCGTTTTTAAAAGATCCCGCTGGACGTTTCGGTCGGTGGATTAGAGAACAAACAGCGGTAGCCGCCTAACATATCGGCTACCTCTGTTTGTTCTCTAATCCACACAATGATCTTTCTGAATCTTCACATGCTAATTATAACTAAAGTATAATAAATAAATTATAGTATAATGCAAATACATAAAACGCAAGGAAAGCTAGTGTACAGCCTTCCTTAGTTCATTGCCATCCATAAATTTTGTGTGCATTCTGATTCGGTCGAATGGAATATTTGTAAACAGCTCTTGCTCCCCAGGAACAGTGCTTCGAACTCGTGTGAAAAATTTTTCTAACGGCATCTGCGAGTTTCACCAAATCTAACTTTCATGGAACGAAACGCCATTATGATAGAATGCCGTTATCTGCGGCAATCTCACTCTTGGGTCGACGCGCATTTATCGGAAAGGCGAGATTGCAGAGCCGCGCCAATGCTTCACAGAGGTAAGTTTCATGAGTGTTTGGTGAGCGGCTCAAAACCAAGATGATGTCAATGCAGGCATTGCGATAGGCCAGGGCGTGATGCTCTTAGTCGAGAAATCGCCGAAACATCAGCGACGGCTTTCGTGGACCGAAAAGTGATGCGCGGGTATTTATTTAGTTTTGCCAAAATGTGTGATGATAACTCATTCAGGAGCGGCATCCCCGGTTTCTCCTCTCAGGCTTTTCACAACTTGATCTTGCTGAACAAGGTACAGCCGTGCACTGAGGTGGCGATGTATTGAATGCACAGTACCCCAAGGCGGTTGGGTAAACTATGGTCTTCTTGAGATCGCAGTTATTTATGTGCAGCTTGCAGTTACCAGTTTGCTTGCGGATCATGGGGAATGGGGATGGCGAGATGGAAGAAGAAGGGCACGAGCTGGTGTCGGAAGGCAGCAACGTTAGGGACTTGCTTGCACTGCCTGTCTTTAGTAATATCAGCTGTAAATAGATTTCACTTTTACTTTGATGCTTGTGTCACATTTTGGTGGAGCTCCGGGGTACATCTCATGCGAGACGGAGCTCTGAAGTGGACGTATACGCTGGCCGTTACCATCATGCCGACTGACGAAGCGGCTACAACAACCTTGACCACAACGGTGCCCACCATGCCAACCGTCATCTTGGCTCAGTCCCGCGACGCTGGCACGTTTACGGGTACCGACAACCTGGACGTCGAAGATTGGCTTCGGCTGTACGAGCGTGTCAGTGAAAGTAACAGGTGGGATCAGACCGTTATGTTAGCCAATCTGATCTACTGCTCGAAAGGCCAGGCAAGGGCCTGGTTTCAGACACACGAATAGGAGCTAACGAGTTGGGAGCAATGGAAGAAAAAACTGTACGACCTTTTCGGGAGGACAGTTGGGCGACAACGAGCCGCGAAGAGGGAACTCGGAACTCGCGCCCAGACGTCAACCTAGTCATACGTGACGTATATTCAGGACGTTCTTGCGCTTTGCCGCAAGGTGGACGAGCGAATGCCGGAGGATGAAAAGGTGAACCATGTGTTGAAGGGCATAGCTGACGACGCCTTTAGCCTGCTCGTGTGCAAGAACTGCACCAGCATCGACGACATCATAAGTGAATGCAGACGTTTCGAAGAAGCTAAAGGCCATCGAATTGTCCATCAATATTCCCGTCTTTCAAGTACAGCCGCTACATCATCGTGCCAAGACCATTCCGCGCCTCAGTCGACCACGTCCGAGAGCAGTGTGCACATCGTTCGCCGAGAAATAGAGGCCGCATCGCCGGTTAACTCCCAGACTGGTGCCCCGAACGATTTTCGACCGACGGTTTCCCTCATCCAGTCGGTCATTCGCGAAGAACTGGCGAACCTTGGTGTTCCCTCCGTTTGCCCCATCAACCGATCCGGCGCCTTTACTACTACTGTCCCGGCTCCGCGGAACCAGTACCTCTCACGGCCCTATCGTAACCCAATGGAATGGCGAACACCAAATGACAGGCCTATTTGCTTCAACTGCCGACGCATTGGCCATATTTCTCTTCACGGCCGCAACACCATGACACCCTCATTTCGATCTGGATTCCAACCAGACCATTGCTCACCAGGTAGTCGCCCTCCGCCGGAAGCACCCACAGAGCCTTACCACCGTGCGGAGGCCTCGCCACCTACACGGCAGAGTCGTTCGCCTTCTCCTCGACGACCCCTGCCTCGCCCAGTGACTCTTCGCTGTTCTCCGTCGCCCATGTACCGGCGCTCGTCGGAAAATTGACGGGTGCAGCTCCGAGGGGTGACGTTGCTACATCGACCCGGACTGAAATTCCTCTGCAGATCCTGCCAACGAATAGAAATTTACTTGAGGTGTATGTGGATGGTGTCCGTGTAAGGGCTTTGATTCATACCGGCGCGCACATCTCTGTCATGAGTCACCATCTTCGTCGACGCCTGACTAAAGTAATCACACCTGCTGCGTCCTGTGTTGTGCGGGTCGCTGACGGCAGAACGCCGGCCGCCATAGGAATGTGCGCCGCTCGTGTCAGTGTCGCCGGCCGTCAGACCTCTGTTCTTTTCACTATTCTGGAAGAATGCCCCACGACGGTATTTTGGGTCTCGATTTTCTATCAGCGCATTCGGCGTTGATTGCTCCGCGGGACTTGTTCAGCTTGATTTGCCCTGCTCTTCTGACCCTCCTGAGGAAGTTTACAGCAGATTGGGTTCTACCGAGCACATTCGTCTTGCCCCACAAGCTATGACGTGCGTCGTTCTTTCGCCCTCCCCACCTGTGCCTGACGGCGATTACATCGTCTCTCCTATTTCGGACGTCCCCCTGGCCCATAACATTGCGCTTCCTCACATTGTCGTCAATGTTACGAACAATTTTACGTGCCTGCCTATTCTAAACTTTGGACCATAGAGCCACGTTCAACCGCAAGACATAGCCTTAGGCAAGCTGTCATCTTGCGCAGACTACCACCTCTCGGCCTTGACGACTTAAACGTCGTCTCAAGGTGCTTCATCGCTTTCTTTACTTTCTACCTTATCCGACGTCCTCAACATGTTTTGTCTTGATCTCGCGCCTCAGCACGCCGACCAGTTACGCCGTTTGCTCGCCTCATTCAGCGACATTTTTGACTTGGATGGTCGCCCTTTAGGTCAGACTTCAATTGCGAAACACATCGTTGACACAGGCGATGCCCATCCGATTCACTGGAGACCATATCGGTGTCCTTCCATGAGCGACAAATTATTCAAACGGAAGTCGAAAGATGCTTTCTCTGGGAATAATTGAGCCGTCTTCAAGTCCGTGGGCGTTTATGCGTGAACTACCGGCACTTGAAGAATATAACTAAAAAAGATGTTTATCCTCTTCGCCGCATCGATGACGCCCTCGAGTGCCTTCACCGTGCGAAATATTTTTCTTCCATCGACCTTCGGTCCGGCTACTGGCAGATTGCTGTAGACGACATGTACCGCGAGAAGACAGCGTTTGTAACACCGGATGGCCTATACCAGTTCAAAGTCATGCCTTTCGGCTTGTGTGATGCCCCAGCCACGTTGGAACGTATGATGGACGCACTCCTGCATGGACTCAGGTGGTCCATCTGTCTTCGTTACCTAGATGACGTCATCGTTTTCGCTCCTACGTTTGCCATACACCTCGAGCGCCTTTCATTTGTTGTTTCTGTATTTCGAAATGCTGGCCTGCAGCTTAATTCGTCTAAGTGTCACTTCGGTCACCGCCAAATCACTATCCTTGGCCATCTTGTTGACTCATCTGGTGTGCGCCCAGACCCAAATGAAGTGCGGGCTGTGAAGAATTTTCCCGTATCGACCAGCGCCAAAGATGTACGCAGCTTTGTGGGCCTGTGTTCTTAATTCCGCCGCTTTGTTCACAACTTTGCGGAAGTCGCCCGACCTCTTACTGCGCTTCTGAAAGCTGATGCTCCATTTTCTTGGGGCCCTGAGCAAGCTACCGCGTTTTCGAAGCTAATCTACCTGCGCCTACGGAAGTCCGCACTGACGCCAGTGGTCATGGAATTTTGTCTCAGTGTCAGCGAGGGGATGACCGTGTGATTGCATACGCAAGTCGTTTGCTTTCTGCTGGTGAACGCAACTATTCTAACACTGAGCGAGTGTCTTGCACTTGTCTGGGCCATCACGAAATTTCGTCCATACTTATATGGTCGGCAATTTACAGTCACTGCAGACCAGCACGCGCTTTGCTGGCTCTCTTTACTGAACGATGCTGCAGGACGGCCCGGTCGCTGGGCATTGCGACTTCAGGAGTACCCGTACACTGTGGCCTACAAGTCGGGTAGTTTAAACCAACATGCCGACTGTCTGTCACGTCATCCTGTTGACCCTCCGGATATTTTTTGCGACCGACACTCCTGCTCCTGTTCCCTCGCTCTATTCATTCGCTGACCTCGCCACCGAGCAGCGCCGTGACCCCTACATACGTGACGTCATGGACAAGCTCGCGTCTGCGCCGTCCGACCCCTCCCTTCGACTGTTTCTCTTCCAGGACGGCACGTTGTATCGGTGCAGCATGCACCCTAGTGGTCCCTGTTTGTCGTTCCCCGCCATCTGCGTGCCACCATTCTCTCGCAGTTATACAATGTACGCACGGCTGGTCACCTTGGCGTCTCTCGCACGTACGATCGTGTACGACGGCGATTCTTTTGGACCGGTCTATACCGATCCGTCAACCGCTACGTCGCTTCTTGAGACTTATGTCAGCGCCGGAGAAAGCCACCTCTACTCCCTGCTGGTCGCCTTAAACCTATCGACGTGCCATCCGAACCGTTCTTTCGCGTTGGGTTAGACCTGCTTGGACTTTTCCTATATCTGCTTCCGGCAACAACTGGATTGCAGTCGATACTGACTATGCAACTCGGTACGCGATCACCAAAGCTCTTCCGACATCCTGCGCGACCGACGTTGCTGAGTTTCTTTTGCACGACATCATCCTTCATCACGACGCCACCAAGCACAAGCTCACTACTGCCTACCATCCGCAGAAGAACAACCTTACTGAGCGCCTTAATCGCACCAACACAGACATGCTATCAATGTACGTTTTCGATGACCACCGTAACTGGGACAATGCTCTCCCCTTCGTCACATTCGCGTACAATTCGTCGCGTCACGACACAGGCGGTTACTCACCATTTTATCTATTTTACGGCCGCGACCCCGTATTGCCTTTCGACGGCCGCGGCCCCGTCGTGCCCATCGCTCAGGATTCTACATCGAAATACAGCCGAACAGGCACGTCACATTGCTCATCGTCGCCTTTCTATTTCCCAGATCAAGCAGAAGAGCACATATGACAGTCGCCACCGTGACCGGGGACCTTGTCCTTCTATGGTCTCCTAGCCGCCGCATTGGCCTATCAGAAAAGCTAATGTCGCGATACGCTGGTCCTTACCGGGTCCTCCGCCAGGTGACAGCTGTATGACAAGGAAGTCTGGCACGGCTGTGGACGACACGAAGGACGCCGACAGGAAGACACAACGGTGTAGGCTTAGCCAGGCGCACCAGGAACAGCGTCGACCCCGAGCCCCACTTCAGTAGCGCTGGCAATCCGGCTGCCGAGCTCTGCACGGCGCAATTCTTCTTCCTTACATCTTCCTCCCTCGTTGAAGACGGAGCCGCACATGAGGCCTAAGGCGTCGTGAGGACGAAGGGATCGTGTTATGGCTTGAGCCGATCGACGTGGACAGTTTCGTGGCCTCGGCGACGCAGGCCCGTAGGGGGTGTCAGAGGTTCGATGACGTAGTTCACCGGAGAAGATTGCTGTAGAACCCGGTAGGGTATATGGTATCGGGATACAAACTTGGAGGAGACACCTGCTGTCGAAGTAGGAGGCACTCACAACCAAACCAGAGCGTCAGGCGAAAACTGGTTGTGGGGGCGCCCGTCGTCATGACGAAATTTCTGTAGGGCTTGTTCTTGCGTTGTAAGAAAGTAAGCTAGTTGCCGACATTCTTCTGCATACCGGACGGCTTCGGCAACCGGTGTACCCTCTGATAAGTCGGGACGGTAAGGAAGAATAGTGTCAATGGGAAATGACGGTTCTCGGCCATATAGAAGAAGGAAGGGAGAAAAGCCCGCCGTTGCCTGGTGTGCTGTATTGTAGGCGTGCGTGACATAGGGAAGGATGAGGTCCAGTTGGTGTGATTGGAGGCAACATACATCGAAAGCACGTCGCCAAGAGTTCGGTTAAAGCGCTCTGTCAACCCATTTGTTTGCGGGTGATATGTGGTGGTACAGCGATGAGTAATGCCGCATTCAGTGAGAAGTTCTTGATTGACATCGGCGAGAAAGACGCGACCTCTGTCGCTCAGGAGTTCGCGGGGAGCGTCGTGACGGAGAACAAAGCGTTGAAGCAGGAAGGAGGCAACGTCACGAGCTGTCGCGGCTGGTAGAGCGGTCGTTTCTGCATACCTGGTGAGGTGGTCTATAGCTACAATGACCCAGCGATTGCCAGCAGCTGTGTATGGCAGAGGCCCGTATAGGTCTATTCCAACGTGGTCAAAGGTCGCGAAGGGCATGGCAAAGGTTGCATTGGTCCAGAAGAGCGCCAAGGATCAGGCTTGCGGCGTTCACATTCTGTGCAAGAGCGAATGTACTTTTGCACAAATGTGTACATACCGCGCCAATAAAACCTATGACGTAGTCTGGTGTAGGTCTTGCAGAGACCAGCTTGTGCACACTGAGGGTCGGCGTGGAAAGCGGCGCATACATCAGTGCGGATGTATGCGCCGCACTGATGTATGCGGAAGTCTCCCTCCGAAGTCGACCCAGCGTCGTTGTCATACCCCAGCTGCCGGGGTATGACAAGCAGCCATTTGCGGCCGTCGGAACTGTAGTTACGGCGATAGACGATGCCGTCGCGGATGGCGAAGTGCGAAGCTTGTTGGCGTAGCGCTCGGGATGGTGGGCGTGCAGGTGAATCAGAGATGTAATCTATCAAAGATGAAGTCCAGGAGTCTATGCGTGGCTCCAAAGCCATGTCGACAGAAGCGAATGGGGGAAGTGGGTCGCGTAGGACGGAGACACTGACAATGTCGGCGTGGGCAGGCGAGCGCAAACGAGCATCGGCATCGGCTTGCTTCCTGCCTGAGTGGTAGACAACCCGGATGTCGTACTCTTGGAGCCTCAGTGCCCACCAGGCTAGGCGGCCGCGGAGATCCTTGAGGGACGACAACCAGCAAAGTGCGTGGTGATCGGTAACGACATCGAAGTTCCGGCCGTACAGGTATTGAGGAAATTTTGTAATGGCCCAGATGATCGCTAGGCATTCTTTTTCAGTGACTGAATAATTCGCTTCAGCTTTCGTGAGAGTGCGGCTCGCGTAAGCAACAACATATTCTTGGTAGCCGGGCTTTCGCTGGCCGAGCACAGCGCCAAGACCAACGCTGCTAGCATCCGTATGGATTTCCGTGGGAGCAGTGGGATCGAAATGGTGCAGCATCGGTGGTGTTGTAAGCAGGCGACGTAGCGTCGCGAAGGCTTTGTCGCAAGCCCGGGACCACGCGGAAATATTGGAGTCTCCCCGAAGAAGCTCTGTCAGTGGTGCCATAATCGAAGCGAAATTTCGAATGAAGCGGCGGAAGTACGAGCAGAGGCCAATGAAACTACGCAAGTCTTTTAGAGACATTGGCCTCGGGAATTCTTTAACAGCACAGTGCTTTGCAGCATCGGGGAGAACGCCATCCTTCGACACGACATGGCCGAGAATTGTCAGCTTGCGTGCCCCAAAGTGACATTTTTTCAGGTTGAGTTGGAGGCCAGCGTCACTGAGACAGCGTAAAACCTGCTCCAAGCGATGAAGGTGAGTAGGAAAATCTGGTGAAAACACTACTACATCATCCAAATAACACAAGCACGTGTTCCATTTGAGGCCTCGAAGAATACGATCCATCATCCGCTCAAAAGTTTCGAGGGGCGTTGCAAAGGCCCAATGGCATCACACGAAATTCGTATAAGCCATCTGGTGTGATGAAGGCAGTTTTAGGCTCATCGTCTGCAGCCATAGGCTCTTGCCAATAGCCAGAGCGTAGATCGAGGGAGGAAAAGAACTCTACTCTGCACCTTGTAGGCAGTCTAAAATGTCATGGATCCGCGGCAATAGATAAACATCCTTTCGGGCTATTTAGTTTAGGTGACGGTAATCCACGCAAAAGCGGATCGAGAAATCCTTTTTAATTAAAACGACTGGCGATGCCCAAGCACTGTCGGACGTTTCAATGACACCAGGCTTTAGCATTTCATCTACTTGCTCATCAATGACGCGTCGTTCTGTCGACGATACGCGGTATGGTCGCTGCCGTAGCGGTGAGTGAGCACCGGTGTCAATCCGATGACATACAGTCGTCGTTCGACCCAGAGAAGTGCTATGGCTGTCAAACGCAAGGCGAAATTTGTCGAGGAGACGGAGGAGGTCATGGCGTTGCTTCGGGTTTAAGGCGTTGTCGATGACGTGGCTGAAAACGTCTTCAGGCGATGTGGGAGGTACGGTACTACTGGAGAGGGCGTTGAACTCGGACGATCCAATAGGAAGTTCCAACGTGGTAATGGTGTCACAAGGCTCCACAGTGCCGAGAGATTCACCGCGAAGCAGCGTAATCGGGAATGGGAAGTGGTTGTATACAGGAAGGTCAGTCGCACCTGCTTGAAGGCCAAGCAGCGCGGTTGGGAGTCGTGAGATGTGGCGATGAACGAAAGCAGTGGAAGGTGTGAAGACTACGGTAGAGTCCAAGGCAACGGAACAGGATACAGGTGCCAGAACGGATGCGTGCGGAGGTATCTGGATGTCGTCAGCGAGGGACAACTTGGTGCAGGAAAGCGAAACGTTGTCAGATATGGCATTGCAAAGCGAAGAGAAGGCGAGTGGGAACAGTGGGGAAGAACGACGAACTCCGACGAAGTAGAGCACTCCTCGAATTTCAAGTTTGGCGGTGCACGCAGCCAACGGTTGGACGTGCTGTGCTGTGGCCGTGCAAGAGTAATTGACCGAAGAAAGGCGTCATGACTTTTCGTATTGAGCGGCATAGTTTTTCGGCAATCACAGATATGGCGGCACTTGTGTCAGTGAGGGCAAGCACAGAGACACCTTCAACAGCGACATCAATGGGCGGCGAAAGAAGAGGGCTTGACCGTTGCGACGATGACGCAGTTCTTTCCTCGGGAACTGCGCCACTTAGTTTTCCGTGTCAGCGGAAGAGGGACGTCGACGCATCGCGGAGAGCGAGCGACGACGAGGAGAAGAACGGCGGTCAGAAACTGGGGGATGACTTGGGCGGGGAAGGGCTAAATCGCGGTCTGGAGCTAAGACAACGGATGGTCGTACGCTGCTGTGCGTGGGCCGTCACGTAGATGAAGTGGACGGCGGCGGCACAGGCGTGCAACGTGTCCGGGAATACCACACGAATAGCAGATCGGCCGATTGTCCGCTGTGCAACAGGGATTAATTACTCGATGGACCGGAGGTCGTGTGGCGTGGAGGTGAAAACAGGGTTAGGCATCGGAGCCCGGAACGTCGGTGGGCGTGGTCGTGCGACGGCGTCGGCGTAAGTCAATGGGGTGGTGAGTTGAGGCGCCCGCTCCAGAGGAAGGACCACGGACACTTGTTCTTCTATAACGTGTCTTAGGGTCGGACTTAGGGACGAAGTTGACTCCGGCGGGTTGGAGATAAGGGAGCTGGCGAACAACTTCTTCCCGGAAGAAAGCCTTGATCTGTGAGAGGAGGGTGGAATCTGGAAAAGTAGAGGTCAAGCCGGACAACGATTTCTGATGGGGAACAGGACGGCGGGTTAGGAGGCGTTGACGGCGGAGCTCGTCATAGCTTTGGAATAGTTCAATGACTTGTGCAACCGTAGAGGGGCTCTTTGAAATCAGCCTCTGAAACGTGTTCTCGTCGATGCCCTTCAGTATATGTTTCATTTTATTGCCCTCAGGCTTGGATGCATCGACGCGTTTGCAGAGATCGATGACATCTTCAATTTAGCTGGTAACGATCTCACCAGGCTGCTGAGAGCGCGACTGCAGACGCTGTTCGGCACGAAGCTTTTGAACAGCAGGGCGGCCGAAGACCACGCTGAACTTTGTCTTGAACACAGTCCAGCTTGGGACTTCGCTTTCGTGGTTTCGAAACCACAAGTGGGCAATTCCGGTGAGGTAAAAAGGGGCGGTGGTCAATTTCGTGATGTCATCACATTTGTTGTTAAGACTGACGCGTTAGTATGGTGACAGCCTGACATCAACGTCGTGGTTGTCACTGCCGCTAAAGATGGGAGGGTCCCGCTGATGGAGTGTGCCGGGGCATACGGAGGACTGGGGAGCAGGTGGTGGTGAGATCGTGGCGCTTGCGGAGGTCATGGTGGCAGGGAGAATCCGGCTGCGGAATTCCAGGATGACAGGAGACCCAGCAAACCTCCACCAATTATGACAAGAAAGTCTGGCACGGCTGTGGACGACACAAAGGACGCCGACAGGAAGACACAACAGCGTGGGCTTAGCCAGGCGCACCAGGAACAGCGCCGAGCCCGAGCCTCACTTCAATAGCGCTGGCAATACCGCTGCGGAGCTCTTTACGGCGCACTTCTTCCTTTCAGCTGTAACATACGAAATCTCTGCGCTCACGACTCCCGCATGCTCAGCCCGGCCTCCCCGGGATGTCGTGCATGTTGGCCGCCTCAAACGCTACCTGTCACCAGGGGAGGGAGTGATGTAGTGAACGCCATCCGCGCGCCGCTATAAATGGCCCGCGTTTGGATGGCTGGTATACAGCGCCACTCTGGAACGCCGTGTCAAGCGCCAACAGACTTGCGTTTCAGGCGCTAGACACGGCGTTCCAGAGTGGTGCTGTATACCAGCCATTCAAACGCGGGCCATTTATAGCGGCGCGCAGATGGCGTTCACTACACAGTCTTCGTCTACATAAGACGTACCGGGACGGTGCTTCCACGCCGGAGGGCCATATGTTACAAAGCTGGGAACAAGGTGGAAGAAGAAGGGCACAAGCTGGTGTCGGAAGACAACAACGTTAGGGACTTGCCTGCGCTGCCTGTCTTTTGTAATATCAGCTGTAAATAGATTTCACTGTTACTTCAATCCTTGCGTCACAATATATTGCCAAGCGTCTTTTCTCCCCGTAACAATATAATCATGTCATAAGAAGCCAACTAACAGACACCAAGGACAACTTAGGGACAATTACGTGTACTTACTAATTGAAATAAAGAAATGATAAATATATAGCGGTCGGAACAGCGTTTAGTGTGTCACGCCCACTGGTTTGGGAACTGTTGGGGCCACCGCCCCCACTGATTCCCCCCCCCCCCTCAGTTACCCTGTAGTCTAAGACGTTATGACGCACTGGTTAATCAGCCGCCAGGGGTCAAGACCGCCGGGCCACTTCCATGGATATGCGATATTTTTGTGGGGCCTTTGATGAGGCGAATCGATGCCAAGGGGTGCATAACGTAAAGCTATTCCAAATTGTTTGTATTGCATTTCGGTACTGAGCACTCCACGATTGGTCAATGTGTTGGGGGCCAACACCCCCCCTCCCCCCGCTCCCCTTCGCTCATTATTTACCGGACGTCACTGTCATCTAATGCTGTTTCATTTGTTTTCCTTCTTTTATTCTGTCTAAACTCAGAACGATAAATACCAATAATAATGCTGTTCATTGTTCTTATGTGAGATTTAAGCGTAAATAAAATATCAACATCCGCTGCAGCCTATTTTGAATGTCCACTGCAAGATGCGTCCTCTCACAGCGATCTCTAATTTCTCCTATTTTGGGCTAGCTCGTTCCACGCTATGCCTGCAGATTTCATCATTTATTGGCACCACTACACATTTGGCACTCCTTGAGTGCTCTGACCTTTCTTTGGCATCGATTGTTCAACTATTTAAGACAACCGTACTGTCCCCTCCCCTCAGCGACTGCCATTCACAAGCTATTACCGCCCAGACCAGAGCCCGCGTCGTTACCAGCCTGCATTTGCCGCACAACTGCCCAAGAATGCTGATTGTGTCACTTGGAACAGTCCCTCGCCGTCATTCCGCCGTCGCCAGTCCCGTTCGCCACCAGCTCGTCGAATATCCTCCCTATCGCCGCTGGCTCGTCGTCCACCGTCCCCAATGCAGCCCCGACGCCCGTCTCAGGAAAACTAAGCGATGCCTTGACGACTCGATCGCAAAACGCTCTGACCACTCTGCCGACCAAACAGAACTTGATGGACGTTGTTGTCAAAGGCGTCAGTGTCCCAGCACTCATTTACACTGGCGTGCACATATCCGTGATGCGTGCCAAATTGCGCTGACGGCTGAACAAAGTCCTCACACCTGCTCACGCACCACGCACCCTCCGCGTCGCCGACGGACGAACGCCTACCGTGCTTGCTATGTGCACTGCTCATATTGGCATCGCGGGACACCTGACCACTGTGTTGTTTGCTGTTTTGGAACAATGCCCACACGACGTTATACTCGGACTAGCCTTCTTATCGTCCCATGCAGCCCTCTTTGACTGCGCGTCTAGTGTCATTAAGCTTGAGCTGCTTCCCGCCTGCTATAATCCACCTGTCCCACCGCCATGCTTATGCTCTGCAGAAGACATCCACCTGTCCCCACAAGCCTCTACGTACGTCGTTTACATCTATTCCTGACGGCGTCTACGTGCTGTGCCCCACCGCTGACATACTGCTTGAAAGGAATCTGGCCGTTGCCGATACCATGTCCACTGTTGCAAGCAATCAAACTTGCCTCCATCTGCTCAATTTTAACTGCTCGACTCAAATTTTTCCCAAGGCATATCTTTGGGCGACATCCTGCCTGTAAACCATTGCCAGATATCGGCGTTCCGCCGCCTTCTACAGGAACCACTGATTCACCGACTTTAAGTGACGAACTTAGAAAGATGACCACACCAGACCTTCTTCCTGCTCAATCAGCTTACCTCCGCCGTCTCTTGGGAACTTACGACGACATTATTTACCTTGACGGCCGCCCTTTAGCCCAGACATGGGTGGTCACCCATCGTTATTACACTGGAGATGCCAATCCAATACGCCGCAGGCCGTACCGTGTCTCACATGCCGAACGACAAGTGATACAACGAGAAGTCAATAAGATCTTGACTAAAGGCGTTATCGAGCCCTCTTCAAGTCCGTGGGCACCCCTGTAACCCTTGCCAAGGAGAAGGACGGCAGCTGGCGCTTTTGTGTCGCTTACCTGCACCTCAAAGAAAGCTGCGCAAGGATGTGTACCCCTTGCCGCGTATTGATGACGCTTTGGACTGCTTGAAAGAAGCAAAGCACTTCTCGTGCATAGACCTTCGATCAGGCTATTGGCAAATCTCGGTAGATGTCTTGGACCGTGAGAAAGCTGCCTTCGTAACAGCTGACAGCCTCTCTCGCTTCAAGATTATGCCGTGCGGCCTTTGTAATTCCCCGGCTACCTTCGAAAGTCTGATGGACTCCTTCCTACGTGGCTGTAAATGGTCTACATGTCTGTGTTATCTAGACGATGCGAGAGTCCTTTAACCAAGTTTTATGAATAATCTAACGCGCCTGTCGCCTATTCTTGCTGTTTTTCGACGTGCCGGCCTGCAATTTAACTCATCCAAATGCCACTTTGGGCTTCGTAAAATTACCATTCTTGGCCATCTCGTCCGTGCCGCAGGCATTCAAACCGACCCTGACAAGATTCGCGCTCTCCAGAACTTTCTTGTTCCGCCTTCCACCGCAGATGTAAGAAGCTTTGTAAGGACTGTGCTCCTATTTCTGTTGTTTCGTCAAGACTTTCGCCGAAACCGTCCGCCCACTCACCGACTTCCTTAAGAAGGACGTTACTTTCACATGGGGCCTTGCTCAAACCAAAGCCCGGCCCTCGTACGCTTGCTAACGGCTCCCCCATTGCTGGCTCATTATTACCCATCTGCCGCCGCTAAACTTCACACGGATGCCAGTGGCCATGGCATTGGGACTATCCTCGTTCAGTTGCGGCGTAATGAAGAGCGCGTAACTGCATACGCCAACCGCCTCCTGTCACCCGCCGAGAGAAATTTTTCAATTACTGAACGGGAGTTCCTGGTGTTAGTTACGGCAGTAGCCAAATTCCGCCCCTACTTGTACGGCCGCACATTTTCCGTGGTTACCAGTCACCACGCCTTGTGCTTACTGTCGTCACTTAAAGACCCTACTGGACGATTGGGTAGATGGGCGCTACGGCTCAGGATGAGCAGGCAAAAAAGGTGCAAGTAGCAGCTTGAGGAGAACCTGGCCACCTCATACACAGGGCAGCTTCATCGCGGTTAAACAAAAGTAGACGTTACACATAATGCCTAACCTTCATATTGTGACGGAAGCGAGATGGAGGCGAAGGATGTATTTACAAAATATATACAGAGGAGGCTAGGGCAAGGGACGTCCGATCCGGGCCAAGAGCTAGCGTCTTCATCGTCGTCTTTGGCGCGCTGCCAAGCATCGCGTTGATCCATGTATGGATTGCTCCGTAACATCACTCTCCGGCGGCTGAAGCGCCGTCCTGGCGCTTGCTATGAAGGCGAGGAGCTGGAAGAGCAGTATGGCTTCAACCGGGAAACATGAACGACTTCAGTTGGCAGCGATGAGGTCGAAGAATCAGGATCCAGGAGTACAATTTCGTAATTTACGTCACCGAGTTGACGAAGGACCTTGTAGGGCCCGGTGTAACGTGAGAGGAGCTTCTCTGATAGGTCAATGCGGCGGCATGGCGACCATAGGAGCACCAGAGAGCCCGGCGTGAAGTGCACGCTTCTGTGTCGGCTATCGTAACGGGACTTCTGGGCTGCTTGCGAAGCAGAAAGTCGATCGTGGGCAAGTTGACGAGCTGCACGGGCTCTAGCTGCGACGTCACTGGCGTATTCAGTAGGCGAGTGAGCAGCCGAAGGAAGGAGAGTCTCGAAGGGCAACGCAGGATGTCGGCCAAACAGCAGATAAAATGGTGAATATCCGGCGGTGTCATGCCGCGAGGAATTGTACGCAAAGGTAACAAAGGGTAACTTGCAGTCCCAGTCACGGTGATCTGGTGAAACATACATGGCCAGAATCTCGGTTAGCGGTTCGGTTCAGGCGCTCGGTCAATCCATTCGTCTGCGGATGATAAGCGGTGGTGAGCTTATGTTCAGTGGAGCAAGCACGAAGGATGTCATCTACCACTGTTGATAGGAAGTACCTCCCGCGATCGGTGAGGAGCTGCTGAGGGGCGCCATGATGCAGAATTACGTCGTGTAGGAGAAAGTCAGCGACGTCTGTAGAACAGCTTGTCGGTAAAGCCCTGGTGATTGCGAAGCGCGTGGGGTAGTCTGTCGCGACCGCAACCCATTTGTTTCCCGAGATGGACGTAGGGAAAGGGCCTATAAGGTCAAGGCCGACGCGGAAGAATGGCTCTGCAGGGATGTCAATAGGTTGTAGCTGGCCTGCAGGCAGCGCTGAAGGGCGCTTGCGGCGTTGGCAGCGTTCACAAGCAGCGACGTAGCGGAGCACAGAACGGTACATGCCAGGCCAGAAAAACCGGCGTCGGATGCTGGCGTAAGTACGCGAGACACCTAGGTGACCGGCAGTTGGTACGTCATGAAGCTGATGACGAGCAGTGGAGCGAAGATGGCGAGGTAGGACAAGCAGAAGCTCTGGGCCATATGAGCTGAGATTACGACGATACAGAACGTTGTCGTGTAGCTCAAACAGGTGAACAGAATAGTCTGGTGATGGAGAGGTAAGACGGTCGATGATAAGCCGTAAGGACGCGTCTCGTCGCTGTTCGGTGGGGATATCATCCAAAGTAAGGATGGACAGTACGCAGGCGTCGGAGTCAGGTTCAATAAGGTCGGGAGCATCGACAGGGTGACGGGACAAGCAATCAGCGTCCTGGTGCAATCGTCCAAATTTGTAGTGCACATCAAACGAGTGTTCTTGAAGCCGTAATGCCCAGCGGCCGAGACGTCCAGACGGATCCTTCAGCGACGAAAGCCAGCATAGAGCATGATGGTCCGTAATTACAGAAAAAGTTCGGCCAAACAAGTAAGGTCTGAATTTGGTGACAGCCCACACTAAAGCCAGGCACTCGCGTTCAGTGATGGAAAAGTTTCGTTCAGACGAGGACAGAAGGCGACTGGCGTAGGCGATGACACGTTCCTTGCCGTGCTGTGTTTGGCCAAGGACAGCCCCAATTCCATGACCACTGGCATCAGTACGAAGTTCCGTAGGTGATGAGGGTCGAAATGGGCCAGTATTGGTGGTGTAGTGAGTAGGCGGACGAGGGCAGAAAACGAAGCTGCTTGTTCGGGTCCCAACACGAAAGAAACGTCCTTCTTCAAAAGTTCCGTAAGAGCGCGGGCGATGTCCGCGAAGTTCCGGACAAGGCGACGAAAGTAGGAACATAATCCTACAAAACTGCGGACGTCTTTGGCTGAACGCGGCACGGGAAATTGTAGCACTGCTCGCACCTTGTCGGGGTCTGGTTGAACACCGGCAGCACTGACAAGGTGACCGAGCATAGTTATCTCGCGCCGCCCGAAACGGCACTTGGCGGAGTTCAGCTGAAGGGTGGCTCTTCGCAAGACGGCAAAAACGGCCGATAAACGGGTGAGGTGGCTCTCAAACGTAGGCGAGTAGACAATCACATCGTCTAAATAGCATAGACAGATGGACCACTTATATCCCCGCCGCAGCGAGTCCATCATACGTTCGAAAGTTGCTGGGACATTACACAGTCCGAACGGCATGACCTTGAATTGGTATAGGCCATCGGGCGTATTAAAGGCAGTTTTTTCGCGGTCCTCAGGGTCGACTGAAATCTGCCAATAGCCAGACCGAAGGTCGATGGAAGAAAAATATTGGGCTCCATGAAGGCAGTCGAGGGCGTCATCGATACGAGGCAAAGGGTAGACGTCTTTGAGTGACTTTGTTCAAATTCCGATAATAAACGCAGAAACGCCAGCTGCCGTCCTTCTTTTTCACGAGGACGACAGGGGAGGCCCACGGGCTAGATGAAGGTTCTATGACGTCTTTTGTAATTATTTTGTCGACCTCGTTCTAGATGACTTGACGTTCGTGATGCGATACGCGATATGGATGTCGGCGTATAGGAGTGGCGTCACCAGCGTTGATTCGATGAACCACGACAGATGTTTGGCCTAGAGGACGGCCGTCAAAATCAAAGATGTCACGATAGGACGCCAGGACACGATAGAGATCTTGGGAATGCGCCTGGGTCAGATCGGGAGCAATCATCTTGTTAATGTCGTCGAGAGACAAAAGCGCGAAGTTAGCCGAGCAAGAAGGTGGCGAAACATCGGCATCCAAAGTGGCAATCTTGCAGGGGTCAAGCGTGGAAATGGTAGCCAGCGACATGCCTTGCGGCATAACCTGAGTCAACAGGCTGACGTTGAGAAGCGGCACGACCACCGTATTGTCAGCAACGGAAACAATGGTGTGAGCCAGGGCAACATCGCGGGCTAACAGGACGTCGATAATCGGATACAAGACGTAGTTACCATCGGGAATGTCATGTGAAGACGTCAAAGTAACGTATGTAGCAGCTTGAGGCGGCAAAGGAACGTGGTGGCGAGAGCATAAGCGTGGCGTTATGTCAGCTGGACTGCCGGGAGGATGGGGCAGCTCAAGCTGAAGAGCACCGCTCGCACAATCAATGAGGGCAGAATGAGCGGATAAACAATCTAAGCCTAGAATAAGGTCATGGGGGCACTTCTCGATGACGGCAAATTCGACGGAAGTGGGATGACCAGCAATGCAGACGCGGGCGGTGCACATCCCAAGAACGGCAGGAGTCCCTCCATCAGCGACGCGGAGGATGCGGGAGGCGGCAGGCGTCGACGAAAATCTGCACTCATTACAGAGATGTGCGTGCCAGTATCGATGAGTGCAGAAATAGTTACGCCATCAACATCAACGTCTAACAAGCTTCGTCTTGTCGGCAGTGCAGAAGAGGATTTGTGGTGGCAGTCGTCAATGCAGCGTCACTTACGGGCGCTGCATTGTTAAGTTTTTCTGATAGGCACGAGCAGGGTAGAAGGGGGACGACGGGCGACGGCCTGGAGGCGAGCGTGACTGGTGACCACGCGGCGACGGGGAGCGGCTACTTATCCTGGGGGAAACACCGTCGTTGGGGAAATAGGTCTGGGTTGAAGGCGGAATGCGGGTGCTCTCGGGACGGCGGTAGGGGTAGACAGCGTTCGAGGCGCCGAGGACCAGTGGGTGGCGCAATAACGGGCGACGTGGCCGATACGGTGACAAGTAAAACATATCGGTTGATCGTCATGGGTTCGCCGCGCAGCAGGGTCGCGATATCGAGTAGCGTATCGCTGCTCTTGATAAGAAGAGGGCGGACGCCACGAAGTTTGTGTTGGGCTGGCAACGGTGCACACAGAGTGAATGCCCATGTTGGCGAGCTCCTGCCGGACAATGGCTTGAACGAATGGAGCCCTAATCGAGCTCGCGTCACAGGCGTGAACTGGAGCAGGGGTCATGGCCTCAAGTTCGCGGCGTCCAATACGTGTCAGCTGATCTGGTGGAACCGACGGTTGTGCAGCCGTGCGGTCTTCGCAATAGGACGTTGCCGCCGTGTTGGGAAGCCGGGAAAACGAGTGGCCAATGCGCCGGCTCAAAGCACCGGCACTCCTTTATAATGGCGTCGACTGTAGAACAATTTCTACACATTAAAAGGTTGAAGGCGTCGTCGGCGATCCCTTTCAAGATATGCCCAACCTTGTCGTCCTCTGGCATCTCGGCGTCGGCCTTTCGGCATAGCGCTAATACGGCTTGTATGTACGCGACGTAAGATTCAGTAGCCGTCTGCGCACGTGACGCGAGCGTCTTTGTCGCGGCGATCTTCCGGCCAAAGGGCTTCCCAAACAATTCTCGGAGTTTTTCTTTGCAGGTGTCCTGGCTCCCAATCTCAGCTTCGTGATTATCAAACCATACCTTCGCAGTGCCTGTCCGGTAGAAGATTATATTTGCCAACATCATGGTAGGGTCCCATCGGTTGTTTTTACTCACGCATTCGTACTGCGCCAGCCAGTCTTCAACGTCCGCGTCACCGGAACCGGAGAACGTGCCAGGATCCCGGGGTTGCACAAGCACGACCGTTGAAGTGGCGGGCGCTGATGTAGACGCTGTGTCTTCCGCCATTGCAGACAGATGTCCGAAACGACGGCCGCTGCGAAGTTCCGTTGTGAGGCGAGACGTACCCCGCACCACCACCAAAGTGTGACGGAAGCGAGATGGAGGCGAAGGATGTATTTACAAAATATATACAGAGGAGGCTAGGGCAAGGGACGTCCGATCCGGGCCAAGAGCTAGCGTCTTCATCGTCGTCTTTGGCGCGGTGCCAAGCATCGCGTTGATCCATGTATGGATTGCTCCGTAGCAATATTGAAGGAAAGAAGAACCACGGTCAGAATTAATAAACAAAGGTATCGTGGAATATCGTGGAGAGAGAGAAAAGAGCTTTAAGAGAGATAGAAAAAAAGCATAGTGACAAAACAAAGAAATAGAAGAAGAATAACACTGCGGCAGCAACCACCATCACACAAGTATATCGCGTAGCTTTTTATAGGCAGAATAGATATATTGAGATCATTTTCTTTGTGTATTCGATTTAACAGTGTCGGCAAACAATACTGTAGCATTCGGTCGCCGTAGTTAGTTCTGCTCGAGTTAACATTCCAAGGTTCTAGCTGACGTAATTTACGAAATGAACTATGTTGCTGTAAGTTTTGTTAATGTGTCATTATTATTTTTTCAAATCTATATAAGCGACAAAGCATATATCTGTACAAGGTTTCAATTTTTATAGCTCTAAGCTTTGAAAACAAACGAGCGATGTGGCAGAGATATGGTGCATGGGAGACAAGGCGTATTGCTCTTTCTTGCTAAACCAACAGTTTATGCATGTTCTCCGCTGAAGTCGTTCCCCAGACAAGAATTCCGTACTGAACTAAAGAAAAAAAACATTGAATTATATAAAAGCATATTAATAGGTGTAGGAAGGTAATTAAAATGGCGACGCATAGTACCTATTGCTCTAGACAGTTTACTACACAGTGATTTACCTGGCACTCCCATGACACTGTTTCGGTAAAATATACGCCAAGTGATTTGAAAGACGGTGCTACTTCTATTTCAGCATTGTTTCAAATAATAGGGGATAGTTGAAACTGTTGGTTACGTAGGTGAAACAGCACTGCCTTTGTTTTTTCTACGTTACTCTGAAGATTATCATTTGCCGCCCACGGGTGTATCTTGGCAAGCGTTTCATTGGCTCGATTTGACATTTCAGAACCTGAGTCAGCCTCCAAAACAGGCTGGTGTCACCTGCGTAAATTACGCACTTTGCAGATGCATGAACATTGACTATTTCATTTATGTATAAAATGAAAAGATACGGACCCAGTATGCACCCCTGCGGGACGCCTGTTTTTAATCGTTTCAACTCGGAATGGTTCCCGGCTATATCTACGAACTGAGACCTGTGTTGAAGGCAGGACGTAGTAAGAGAATGAGCTGGGCCTCGAATGCCATAACGATCCAGTTTTTTTAAAGTATAACGTTGTGACTGATCAGGTCGAAGGCTTTGGAGAAATCAATAAAAATTACCAGCACCATTTTCTTTTCCGCAAATTTTTGTAATATAAATTCCTTTTGGGTCAGCAGGGCTAATTCAGTCGACCTATTTTTACAAAAACCAACCTGTACAGGACTTATGATATTAAACTGATCAGTAAATGAAGAAAGCTGTGTTAAGATCACCTTCTCTAAGCCATTTGAAAAAACTGGCAGCACTAATACAGGCTGGTAGTTTGAAAGATCATTCTTATTGCCTTTTTTTAATATTACTATGACATTTGCCGTCTGCATGCTACGTGGGAAAACGCCTGAAGATAAGCACAGATTAAAAATGTACTCTAAACAAGGTGCAATTGTGTCAATAACGAATTTTACTGGCGCTATTTGAATACCAAATGCCTCAATAGCTCTACTGTTACTTCAGGACAAGAATGAAAAAAATAACTTCCTGCTTTGTAACCCCCATAGGAATATTGACTGACTATTGGGTGAGTTCATATACTAGAGGTCGATATAATTCGATACCTGGCCAAGGGACCGAAAGAATTCGTTAAAAGCGTTGCCAGGATCGATGCGTTTTACTTCAATGCGTCTTTTAAAAATGTAGTTCTTTCTAGCGTGGTCCCCGTTATCGAAGCGAGTGTCCTCCAAATTTCATCAGGGCTTCCTGCCGATGAGTTCAAGAGATTAAAGAGATAATGTTTCTTAGCAACCCTTAATTCTTTAGTGACGTAGTTTCTGTACTCCTTAAATGCTTTCAGTGCCTCCGGCGATATACTTTGCGTGAATGAGCTGTACAACCTGTCTTTTATTTATAAGCCTAAGCAGGCGCGTATCTATCCATGGCTTGCGACATTGTTCCGTGAGTTTTAACATTTTCACCGGATATCATGCATAGTATATTTTCATAAATGTTTGCATGAGAATGTCATAAGCCGCATCTGCTTTTCTTTCTTTATAAACATCATCCCAAGAAACGTTGGCAAAACAATCTCGGAAAGTAGACAAGGTAATAGCATGTATGAGCCTGTAAGAAAACGCTTCATGCGGTTTTTTGTTTTTCAACTGCAGTGGCAATCGATATAAATACAGGTAAGTGATCACTTATTGCGTATACTAAAGCGCCAGGTTTTACAGAAGACATGTGAAAGTTAGTTATGAACAATTCCAATTCTGTCTCACATGTTGCCATAACTCGCGTAGGGGACGTAATGACGTTTTGACAGAGATGGATATTTAACAGGGATTGCAATTCAAGTTTCATGTTATTCGGAGTAATCATATTTATATTTAAGTCACCACCAAGAACAAATTGATAATTGTTAATATCAACAAATTCTAACCGTGAATCTAAATACGATAAAAGCAGCAGATAATTTCCTGATGGCGGCTGGTAGCAAAGAGAAAATTACATTACTGCGTTTAACAACAATTTCGTAATGCTGATTAGTGCAACAGAATTCATAAAGAAGCTCAGAGTTAAAGAAATTTGAAACAAGCATTGAGACACCTCCGCCACGTTGATTTGTAACCAGGCAAATTATAGACGTCGTCTTCCGAAACAAACCATGTTTCCAAAAACATGAAAAACTAAATCAGCATTGCATTCTGCAAAAAAAAAAAAAAATCTGTGAAGTTCGTCTTTCTTGTTTCTGCCAGACCTAAGGTTAAAATGTATACAACTACAGCAATTCGAACCGTGGCTTCGAATAATTGTATCTAAGTCAGATAAGTCAGACTCGGTCAAGTAAAACAGAACAGATGAATAAATATGTTAGCTGTACAACTTAACTGCTGCATAGCTTATCGAGGTTGGCCGCGCAGCGAATGACAGCGGCAGATTAATTCTCTTCCTTTCGAAGAAGCATATTTCCGTTCGCTTGCCACGCGAAGCGATAATCATTTGCACTCGCCCATTCCTTCACGCGGCGCAGCAGCTGTTTCTGTGCGGCCATGTTTCCACGGACTGAAATATTTGAGCTCATATTTCTTCAACTTTACGCTTTTCAATACATCTGTGTCGCAGAGACAGCTGTGAACATCGCACGATGATTGCGGGTACTTTGCCTTGTCTCAAAGGCAATATATGTACGGCGTCAACGTCACCCGCGGTCAGCTCTGACATGCTTACCAATTTTGCCACATAATTTATCGTTGTTAGGAGGTTTTCATTGTCACTTACTGGTATTCCATGCACTTCAACATTCAACTTCCTGCTGCGCCATTCAAGGTCGTTTATTGAAGTTCGTAGTTGCCGAATGTCGCTTGGGATTGCATCGTCCTCGAGTTTAGAGACTTTTCTTTCAAGCTAGTTATTTCTATTTCCTGGGCAATTTGACGACTCAGTATTTCATCGTATTTTTGAGACATTAGCTCAATTGAAGCCTTCAGTTTTATTTATCTCGGCAAGCTAGCAAGCATGTCTACTTTGCGAGTAAGTTCTCCCAAGAATACCGAGAGGTCGGGATCCATCGCCGGTCCTTTTCCTGCGGTTACTTTTGGCGCTCTGTACGCCGAACATCGCCACACATTGCGCCCGCTCTCCCCTTTGTCTTTATATGTTGCTTCACTGCAGCCGGAACAATCACCGAGATGATAGCCGTACTCACATTCTGAGCATTTCACGAAGCGTCCAATCTGCGGGGAGGGAGTCGTTGCAGAAAATGCATTGCCTCATCATGGCCCCACTGGCTCTATGCATAATGGAAACAGCACCAAACGACAAAGAATTTGACAACAAAAATATCGTATATCAAGCAACACGGTGACAACGCAGGTGGCGGCGCAAAAAGTACCGAGCAGAATCAGTATTTAGGCATGAACTTGAGTTTACCAACCTGCAAAGGGTAGACCAAAGATGTAAGGGGGCATCCTTTTGCCACCGCCGTCACCGCACTTCTGAGCTGGATCAGCTTGATCGCCACGAGCGCGACGAGCACAGCCGAGATGAATATAGTTTGTGACGTCAGCGTGGCAAGAAACCTTGAAGATGGTCCAGCACTTTCCGTGTTGAATTGGGCTGCACAGGTAGAATAAAGATGTGGGGGCGTCTTTCTGCCCCCGCCTGAGGTCAAGGTTTAATTTACAGCCCTCGATAGTGAGTCGAACTTCCCCAAAAAAGAGATAATCGGCTCCCAGAATTAGGCCGGCGTGCAGGTTCTCGATGACGGGAACCGCGGCCAGGAACGTGCTCCCGGCTTCAGTGTGGAGCTGAAGGTCAACCACCCTGACAGTCATCATGGTGCCACCGATGTCACGAAGGAGTGCCTCGGTCCAGGATTGCAATACGACTGGAGCGGGGCGTCGCAGCAGCGCCGTGCACTCAGCTGCAGTGCGCACAAGAGCAGTGAGTTCCCCCATGTCGTCGACGCGTACCCACAGCGTTGGAAGCGGCCGCCTTTGGTTGCGAACTGCCTGAGAGTGGGCTTGCGGGCATTACCCGTTTCGGATGCGCCATCAGGGAAAGCACCTGATGCGCAAGTTAGAGGACTCCTGTGCTTTAACGGCCGCACGCGGTCTTGCACTAGCCTGCAACTCCGTCGCACGTCGGAGAAAAGCCTGGAAATCATGTTCGACTAGCTGCACAGACATTATGACCGGGTGTGTTGAGCCATGCATACCATCGACGACTTACTGTCTGGCTACCGGAGAAGTTTAGACCAGGCCCCAAGTCTCTGGTCAAGTGTGTTGGAGCGCAAAAGAACATGGCAGCGTGTTCCGGAAAACAGTTAAACTTGAGCAACTCCCTCTCGAGACTCGGTTCCAGTGCTGCGCACCCGATGCGGGGAATCAAAGAGCTCGCCATATTCTGTAGCTGCTGAGAACGCATGACGATGACCCGAGCAAGTTCGCCGGTGTTGTCCTGCCGTCGTGGATGCCTGGACGCCGCCTACGAACGTGCCTTGATCTCGATTTCTCGATATACACAGGGTTCCCAAGAACTCGAGTCCGCTTCTCAACCACGGCAGTCGTTGACGTGGCCTTCGCGCTCTTCAATGATTAGGCACTGTGAGGCATCGGCCCCTATCGTACCAAACGTTATCCCACTCCAGACTCCCGACGGGTCAAAGGACGACGAGAACAAGGTAGTTCACTACCCTTCGGCGCCACATCTCCGATTCTCAAGGCAGCCATGGGCCGAAGGCACGGCCGTTCACACCATGATCCGCGACATCTTCCTCAGAGAAGCCCAAGCGGCCAATACAGCTGAGATTCACATCGAAGATCTTCCCGTCCGGCCAAAGTCTACCTAGCAGATGAGCAAGTGACCACTGGTTTCTGCGCAGACGCAGCTGTGCCATGTTTGGAACCAACCACCTCCCGGTGGGCAACGACAGCGCTCTTGCAGTCGCCCACCACATAGTGACCAGGAATTGCCCTTCGTTCCGCCATCCTACATGGTTGACCAGGCGGCACGCGGCGTTTCACCGAGTTCGGTAGATCCAAGTGCATTGGCGAAGCTTGAGTCGACCACGGCACCGCTGCGAATATGCACCCGGCTAGTGACAAGATCGTTTCGCTTCTTGCATAGGTTTTGCTGCTACACAGACACAATCCCATGCGTCAGTGCGGCTGGCTGCTCTTGAATACCCAGGATCTAATGGCGCGCTTTCTCAACGGCGCCCGTCCCGAAACAGCCAATTCCCGCCACCAGCGCAAGCACACACCTCCTGGTAGAGTATGCGCTCGAGCTACTGACAATGTACATTGTGTTAATTCAGCCAAGTGTTTAAAATGCTTACTGTAGTGTCCAAGCATAGCACCTTTTGCAATGTAGGAAGGCAACCCTGGTAGAGAGCAGGGGAACTTCCAAGATGGCTGCGATGTAGCAGAATTAAACCTGTATGCGACACAATCTCTCGTAATCAGTCGTATTACTCGAACTACGACACGTTACACTTACACGTTGGGCGTATCTAAATGGTTTGCAACTCAATATAGCCATAATAAAAGGAATTATTTTTTCGCCGAACATTCAAAGTGTACAAAGGACCACTTCTTTCCACAATTTTATTTATATACTGATTTACATATACTGCAGCCCCATGTAGGGCTATAGCAGGAGTGGGAACATTATACATTACTACACATTACACATTAAAAACATCATCATCAGCCTATATATATTTGTGAGACGACGACCGGGATGAAAGCAGAGCTCTTGTATTGTCACACAGCGGGAGACACTCCACGAACAACAACCTAACAAAATGATGACGATTATGAGGATGGGTATATACACATGAAGACGATGATGAACTCCACAGTTAGCGCTCACAATATATATATATATATATATATATATATATATACATATATATGTCCACTGCAGGACGAAGGCCTCTTCCTGTAACCTCGAATCACCCCTGTCTTGCGCTAGCTGATTACAACTTGCGCCTGCAAATTTACCAACTTCATCACCCCTCCTAGTTTTCTGCCGTCCTCGACTGCGCTTCCCTTGTCTTGCTATCCATTCTGTAACCCTAATGGTCCACCGGTTATCCATCCTACGCATTACATGGCCTGCACAGCTTCATTTGTTTCTCTTAATGGCAACTAGAATATCGGATATCCTCGTTTGCTCTCTCATGCACACGGCTCTCTTCCTGTCTCTTAACGTTAGGCCTAACATATTTCGTTCCATAGCTCTTTGTGCGGTCCTTTACTTGTTCTTGAGCTTCTTTGTTAAGCCCCAAGTTTATGCCCCATATGTTAGCACCGGTAGAATGCAATCATTGTACACTTTCCTTTTCAGCGACAGTGGTAAGCTCCGAGTCAGGATTTCGCAATGCTTGCCGTTGCGTTTGTCATTTGTCGCAATGCTTGTCGTTTAGTGATAGCGAACGAATGTTGCCGGGTAGAAAATTCGCTAACTGTATTGTACGTGAAAGAAAAAACGTATTTGAATGTGTTAGTACAAGCAAATATAGGTGTTATGTTCAAGGTGTGGGACCTACTGGTACAACTCCCGTTTGTAAATGTGATGTAGTTACAATCAGAAAGACCAGTGGTGGAGTTATTAACCCTTTGGTGCCCACTGTTGCCCAGGAGCAACAGCCTAAAAACAATTTTTTTTCTTGAACGCACCCTGCTGAACGATATCGCTGGCGCCATGTATGTAATGTACCAAGACTAGCGAGCCTCGCATGCTTGAAGTAAATACGTAGAGATGGCAGCACCGCTCCTTTGCTGTCGTTTTTCTTTACTGTTTTGAGAGGTGCCAGCGCAAGGACCGCACACGCGAGTAAATTTGTTCAGCTATGGCGGTATAGGACACTACTATGACAACTGCCATACTTAGAATAGCTCATAGGACCTTGTACGACATTTATGAGGAGGCTAAACGGTGTGGCCGCAATTTGTACAACAAACTTTTACTCGCCAAAAGTGGTGTTGCCCAGGAGCAACAACGGGCATATGCGGAGGCGTGATCACATGTAGGGAGATATCGCTTGTGGCAGTTTTTTGCTGTGCTGAAGGTAAAGCAAAGCAATAGCTAGAGTGTTCATTCTACCGAATAGAATAAGGGTTCGTCATAAGGTCATATTTTTTGTCTTTCATATATACATGGCGATGTCAAAAGAAAAAAGTGCCTGACTGATGAAGAAATTCAGGAGCTTATCTTTCTTCCGGACGGTAAATTGTCCGACGCTGACTTCGACAGCTACCGGATGACCCCGGCTATGATCCGAGAGATGCTCGAAAATTGAATGATACCTGTCCGCCAATCTTCGCGATAAAGAGCCATGCGTAGAGGATGACGATGGAATGTCAAGCGATAATGTTGAAGCTTTGCCGGTTACTTCTCGTGCCCACTCGGTGGCTCAGCGCAAGAAAAAGAAAGGAAACGTTCGCAGAACATGGAGGAAAGAAGACCTTTCGGTTGATGACACTGACTGGAATAAATAATAATGGAATAGGAAATAATAATTTAAAAAATAGTAAAGATAATAATAATAAGAACAATAACAAAATAAATAATAATTATAAAATAATAGTGAAATAATAGTGGAATAATAAATAGTGACCTATGTCTCCTTCCAAGCCGCAACTGCTTCAAGGCATTCCATGCGAAGTAGGACCACAGATGCCCAACGTTGCTCTGGAGCAACACCTCATTATGCAGCCATGAATAATTATAATTTTTTTCTGACAGCATAATTCGCATATTTGGTCCGTCCTTTATGCATGCTAGAGTTCCTGTGATGCTCCTTATAAAAATAAAGTTTTGGGCATCAAAGGGTTAATTGTGTATAAACGTTTTAATGCTTCCATGCGACAATGTGAAAGTAATAGTTGGATTTTCAGAGATTGTTGAGCCTGTGTTGGCGCGAAATTGCCGCTGTAATTTCGGCAAATGAAACGGATAGAGTTTCGTTCAACATTATGGAGCGAAATTATTTGACAGTTCTTTTAGGGAAACCAGACAACAGATGCGTATTCTAGAACAGGGCGCATTAACTTTTTATATAATAACACTTTAGTATCGCGAAAGGTCTTAGCAAAAGTGCGGCGCAAATAAACAATTTTTAGGGATGACCGGTTTATATATCGATGTGTTTAGACCAAGAGATATGTTTTTATATTGAGACACTCTTTTAAGTTGGATGCCCCCCGGAGAATAATCGAATGAGAGGGGGTTCTGTCTATTGGCAAATGACACCGCGACTCTTTTACTACAGTTGGTGCAAGGCGGTGGTGGTTATGAATGGAGTTAATAGATTCGTATAATACACAGTCATCTGCATAAAGTCCGATTTTAGTTGAGTTGCTGCGAGGCAAATCATTAACATATATGATAAATAATAGAGGGCCTAATACGGGTCCCTGAGGAACGCCTGATGTGATCTCAACAGGAGTTGATTCCACTGAGTTAAAAGAAACAAATTGACAGAGACAATAAAGAAAACTGGCTATCCAAGAAACAAAACGGGGATTATTAATATGGCGTTTAGTTTTACCAGTAGTTTAGAATGAATCACAGAATCAAAAGCTTCAGAGAAGTCAATAAAGATTGCATCCACTTGTTTACCTACGTCGAGGTTAGAAGCGAGATCATGAACAAAATCGACTAATTACGTCACTATGCTATACCCACGACGGAAACCATTCTGAGCAGATGTTAAAACGTCATTAGAGTCAAGGAATTCGATTATATGCTTGTGAATAATGTGCTCTAACATCTTGCATAACTGCTACAGGCATATTGGCCTGCAGTTGTTTATCACCTGATTTATACAAAGACAGGACTTTCGCTCTTTTCCATTTAGCTGGTACTTCACCAGAGTGTAAGGATTTTCGGAAGATTACGGTAAGGTACTGGGCTGTCTATAGGGAGTATCTTACAAGGAAAGAATTCGGGATACCATCTCAAGCAGTACGGTTTTTAGTGTCGAGATTCAAGATTGTATAAGAGACCATCATAACTTATTACGATATCGCTTAGTTTATTAGATTTTGCATCGTAATTAACTTTGGAATTACATGGTTATCGAGAGTGAAAACAGATTGGAAGTACGAGTTAAAAGCATTCTAAACTACGATGGGGTTGTTAGTAACAGCGCCATTTATCTTGAAAGAGATACGGCCCGTCGCACTAGGCAAGATTGATGTCCAGAACCTGCGAGGATTTGATTTGAGTAGTATCGGAAGTTGCATTAAAAATAGAAATCGTGAGCGTTTTTAGTACGGGTACGAAGTTCCTCCTTGGCTTGTGCAAAAGGAGCGCGAAGCGGCGGATTAGATTGCTTTGGTTTACGTAGGCTACCGACAGAGCGTGACAGGTGCAAGATATCCCGGTTATTCGAAGGAAGTCTATTATTTATATTTCTTGTTTTGAATGGAACGTAGCTGTAGATGCAAGATTTCACCAACGTATCAAAGCAATCAACAAGACTTTCAACATGACTTTTGGTACTGAATGACAAAAAAATGTGGTTGATCCCTCTTATATAGGAATCGGTATAGAACACGAAAGTGAAACGTGTCTTCACAGAAGTAGTGTAATGTTTATTGCACATTGATATATAATGTCTATTGGTGTTTTGTGGCTAAAGCGCCCTTAGGCGTTGATGCACCCACGCTGACGCCTGGTGGCACGTCTCCTCCATCACGACTACCAACGTCGATGACCATGAGCAACCGTCGTGCATATGGAAGCTGCACTACGCTGCACACGCTAGCACAACGCGAAAGACGAAGCACGTAACTGACACACTAATACAACGCGCAAGACAAAGCACGTAACTGAATCGTCACCGAGTCAAATCAGCGAAATCAGCGCGTACAGCGCGTCGTAATTGCAGCCTCCGCGATCAACTTCAGAAACATTTTCAGAGCTAATTGCGGAGGCCACGCTCCGCTGTGCTGAGTACGGTGAACGCCACCTAAGTGGCGTTGGTAGTGCTTCTTGATGCCAGCGTCCCTTCGAATGCTGGCATCGAGGCGTCGTAGTGCTGAGACCACCGAAGCGTTCACTGTCGGTGCGCGTTAGTGTCATAATGCAGTACCTCTCTTTTCTGCTCGTAGGCGGCGGCACCGCCCCGAGCAAGAACGCGGGTACACGGAGGAGTGTTAGATATATAAGGCGCGTCTGTGTAGCTCTCTGCAAATGCGTTTGTGGCGCAATGGGTTAAACGCTCGGCGATCTATCGTCGCGGACCGAGAGGTCGTGGGTTCGATTTCCAAATTTTGCATGTTTGTGGAACTTTTTCTTCTGGTTTCTTTCTTTGTATTATGTTCTATGACGTATTTCCGTGACGGAAATACGTCAGTGAAGTCTTGGTGGACCCCGGCATAAAACACTTTCGTGTTAAAAATGGTCAAAGTTATCTGCCAGAGTATCAGTGGTAGACGTATGGTCAGCCTTGTCAAAATCACAAAATGTGGAATAGCTAAAGCGTTCATGTGGCATAGGGCAGTTACTCTGTACGACAACTGCATTATGGTCCGAGATTCCTCCCATGGTATCGTACTTAAAGCCTAGATGAGCAAGACTATCACTGATAAAGACCAAGTCAAGTATGGTGTTCTGCCGCGTATTATTATCATTATTATCAACTAATTGGATCAGGTTATGTGGCGAATAAAATGTGATTAGGTCTCTAAAAATAGCGGCACTAGTGGCGGAATATGTGAGCGAAGGCCAGTGAATTGCGGAAACGTAAAATTCACCAAGAACGATTAAGTTAGAACTGTCGAGGCTATGGTCATGTATGAAATGCGAAAAAATATCAGTCACTAGAGCTATCAGGGGGGCGATAAAGACCACAAATTGTTAAATTCTGTTTATGCACTAGTAACTTGTACTAAACCGATTCTACATTACAAGGACCTGGTAAAACCTTAAAGTTAAAATCGGAAAGTAAAAGCAAAGCAAGACCACCACCTTTCTTATTCTGGCGGTCACACCGGACACCAGTGTAACCGGGTGGCGTGAATTGGGAATATGAGGAGAACATGAAGAAACCAGTGAAAGAATCTGAAAACTTGTTATGCTTCTGGCATTAAGATTCAAAAGCGCAAGATTTATGGCAGAATGATTGAAATGTCAACCTAATGATGAAGATGCCCTTGGAAATATTGCGCTACAATCAAAGCCAGGAGCTATTAACTATTGAAGGCAGTGTCCCAGTTATGACGCACGTTGTCAATATATAAATGATCAAACCTTTAAAGTTTATTTCACCACAGTGTTTCAATATTTCCATTTTTTATATTCATACGTGAAGCAAAGAGGCAATGTGTGGTGTGGAATGCGGGAAAAAAGCTGCGATATAAACGTAGCTGGACGGGCCCCACATCCCAGCAATACAAGGCAGAAAATTGACAGAATTCGTAAAGTGATGTAAACAATAGGCACATAAGATAATAAAATATATAGTGAAATTGGCACACTAAGGAACATAATCATACAAAAACGAAAATGCAAAAAAATTTGCACTCCTGCAAAAAAATTTTTCAAAATCGAAAAAGTGCTGCATTTTATGCCGCTTTTTTGCAACAAAAAACAAGAGGAAAGACATCAAGTCAGTAAAAAATGATAGGACACATCCTGTCGCGAAAGAAAGGAAGCGCAGTCGCTCTAATGAAAAATTTAATTTGTTAAGTATGTGTGGGAGTGAATATTTCAGCATTTGGAGACCATAGATTGTTCGGCATCGAGGAACCTTGCAATAATCGCTCTGTCTAGTGGGTCGAGACGAGGCGCTGCGCTCTAAACATGCTGTGGAGGTAAGATTATTAATTCCTTTGTTAAACTCAGCTTTGAAAGACACTAATACACAACATTAATACATGTTATCAAATCTTAACACTTTAAATTTATTGAATGAAAACGAGGTATGTGCATTATATTCGGCATTTGCAATACAACGTAATGCATTTTTTTTGACGCGTGAGTAATTTTTGCTTAGATTGCACGGTGCCAGTGCCCCGCACCAAAAGGCCATAGCGTAGGTGTGAACAAAAAAGTGTGTTGTACGTAATTACCATCTGAGAAGTCGGTAGAAATGACTAACATCTCCTAAGCATGCCTAGTGCCGTACTTAGCTTTTTTCTTACCTGTGGGATCCCGTGTCGATTGAAGGACACATCCCAACATGAAGCATAGCGACTGTATATTGGCGTAGTAGCAGCGGCGGAGCGAGCATACCGCCGCTGCGCTCGAACGGTTCGCGAAGGAAGGTTTCCAGCTTGGCAGCTTGGGTTTATATCCACCGTCGGTGACGTAAGCCTCGGGTGACGCTGCGGTGGCGCTGTCCCTTATCGGAGGCGTGGCGCAGCATGCAGCCGTGTGACGCCGGGCTAGCAAGTGGCGAGGGGAAGGCTGCGCCGGTTTGTGCGCAGTGTGTCGCCACATCACACCCCCCTCCCCCCCGCCCCCTTTACGGTGTGTAGAGCCCTCAGGGTCTGTAGAAATCTGGGAGGCCTACCAGACGTCCAAAGCGTGTCGTGATCGGAGCGGGCTGCGACGTCGGCGGCGGCGGATGGATGCCTGTGGATGGAGTGGCGCTGCCCGGTTCGTTCACACCGATGTAGGCGGGCTTGAGCCGGTCAATCGAGGCGCGGACGTCGTTCCCGTTCAGGCGCAGAGTGAAGTTTTTGTCGTCACGATGGACGACCAGGTAGGGTCCGCTGTAGGGTGGCTGGAAAGGCCTGCGGACGGTGTCGTCACGGAGGAAAGCGTGCTTGCACAATGCTAGCTCCTTGAACACGAAAGGTGTTTACCCTTGCAGTGCTGGGCTGCAGGTGACGGGCGTACGGGGGCGATGGTGCGTCGGAACCGGGCGACGAAGTTGGTGGGATCTGACGTCGTAGTGCTGCAAGGCAGTGCAGCGAGAAATTCACCTGCGAGACGAAGTGGTTCCCCGTAGACGGGCTCCGCTGGTGTAGCGTGTATGGCCGTCTTGAAGGTGGCACGTAGACCGAGGATGACGGCTAGGATGGCCTCGAGCCAGGTTGTGTCTGGGTAGCACATAATGGCTGCTTCGAACTGTCGGTGGAAACGCTTGAGTATTCCGTTAGCGAAGGGGTGGTAACTGGTGGTGCTCAAGCCTTCAAAACCGAAGGTCAGCCCGAGGAGCCTGAAAAGGTGCGACTCGAACTGTCGTCCTTGCTCGGTGGTCACGCAGTGGGGGGCGCCGAAACGAGCAATCCAGCGGGTGAAGAAGGCCGAGGCGACGTCTTTCGCGTTGATTCCCTCGAGGGGCCATGCCTCCATCGAGTGTACCGGTCGATGGCGGTGAGGCAGTAGCGATAGGGTCCGGCCGGGGGAAAGGGTCCTATGATGTCGAGGTGGACGTGCTCAAACCGACCAGAGGGCTGAGGGAATATTCCGAGTGGTGACGTGACGTGCCTGGTGACTTTAGCGCGTTGGCATTGAATGAGGAGCGCGGCCAGGTACGACAATTCCGCTGCATGGAGGGGCAGACATAGCGGTCAGCCACGAGGCACGCACAGGCGCGTATGCCGGGATGACTGAGGTTGTGGAGCTGGTTGAAAAGACCACGGCGATGGGACAGGGGCACATAGGGCCTACTTCGTCCTGTCGACATGTCGCAACAGATTGTGGTTGTCGACCCTGGAATGGGAACTTGTGTCAGCTGTAGTGAGGACCTGCCCTTGAGACGTTCCTGCAGTTCGGCGTCCATAGTCTGAGCCTCGGCGAGGACATCCGCTGTTAACTGCACGGAGTTGATGGCTGCTACACGTGAAAGCGCGTCGGCGACCACGTTGTCTTTTCCGCTGACGTGTTGGATGTCGGTGGTGAACTGTGCAATGAACGAGAGTTGGTTCTCCTGTACAGGCGGGAGTTTGTCGCGACGTTGAGAGAAGGCGTAGGTAAGAGGCTTGTGGTCGGTATAGATGGTGCAGTTCTGTGCTTCGATAATATGGCGAAAGTGTTGCACTACTTCGTATATCGCCAGAAGTTCTCTTTAGTAGGCTGGCAAACTTGTCGGGGCGGTGGTGGTGATTTCGTCAGTGGAACTGCCGGTTGAAGGGGTCGTTTTCCGAGCTGCGAGTTTCTTGGAGAAGAACGCCAAGGGACGCCAGGTGTTGTCCACGCGTTGCATGAGGGCGGCGCCAATGGCGAAGCAAGATGCGTCCGTGAAGAGTCCCAAGGGAGCGTCTGGCACGGGATGGGTGAGAAGCGTGGCGGTGAAGAGGGCGGCTTTGCATTCTTCGAAAGATTTCGCTAACGTCGGTGTCCGCGTGACAGGTTGGTTTCCTCGTAGGCCAGCCAAAGCATCGTGGAGGGGAGCCTGGTAATCGGCTGCGTGTGGCAAGAAACGCCTGTAAAAGTTCAGTATGCCGAGGAAACAGCGAATGTCTTTAGCGGTGGTGGGTTGAGGGTAATTTTGCAGGTCCGAGATGCGTTAGGGCAAGGGCCGAGTTCCCTCAGATGAAACTTCGTGGCCGAGGAAGTGGACGACGGAAGCGCCTAGCGTGCTTTTTTGGATATTGACGAATAGACCGTGGTCATCGAGGCGTTGGAACAGCAGACAAGGTGCCTGTGGTGCTCTTCGGCGTCGCGGGAAAATACCAGTATGTCGTCCAGGTCAACGAAGCAGAAGTTGAGGCCGCGGACGACTTCGTCGATGAAGCGCTGAAAGGTTTGTCCAGCGTTCCTCAGGCCGAAGCTCATGAAGGGACACTCGAACAAGCCAAAGGGAGTGGTGATTGCTGTTTTCGGGATGTCATCCGGATTGGCGTGTATCTGTGTGTAGGCCTTCAAGTCTAGCACGGAGAACACGTGGCAGCCATGAATGCGATCGGCGAAGTACTGTATGTGGTGGACGGGGTACCTGTCCGGGATGGTGCGCGCGTTGAGGGCATGGTAGTCCCCACAGGACCGCCAGCCTTCGGTCTTCTTCAGCACAAGGTGGAGTGGCGAGGCCCATGGACTGTCAGAGCGGCGGGCGATTCCTTCGCGGAGCATGACCTCGAACTCTGCTTTGGCTATGTGCATGCGGTCCGGGGCAAGGCGACGGGCGCTGCAGAAAACCGGCGCCCTGAAGTGGTCCGGATGTAGTGCACGGTGGTGTGCTGCCCTTTTGCGTGGCAGTCCGCTGGGGCGCGTCAATCGGGGAAATTCGGTTAGGATGGCGTGGTACGGCGAATGTCTGTCAACACTGAGTACCTTGATGCTTGGCTGTTGGGCGGTCGTTCGCTGGCCTGGTGTGGAGTGTCCCGTTGTTGCGTCGATGAGGAGGTCGTTGCGGCAGTCTGGAAGGAGGTTGTAGTGGGCCAGAAAGCAGTGTTGCCAGGTTTGGCTATATATAGCCAAATTGTGCTAAGGGAAAATTTTTTTTGGCGTTGACTTCGACGAGTTGGCTATGTGGCTATATTTGGGCTACTGAAAATCTGCGACTTGGCTGTGTTTGGGCTATAAGTGTCGCCCTAATCGACGCTCCAGAGGTGGCTCTGATCGGGTAGAAGCAAATATCGAAGGCTGTACGTGTTTTAGCTGGCTGAGCCGGCCGCGTGCCTGTGCGTGTTTGCGTGCGCGAAATGATCCCCCCCCCCACTTTTCCTTGCCTCTCGGCGCTGTTGTCTGAGCCGGTGTCTTTGATCTTTGGTGCACTTAAACTTACACTCTGCTTGACCGTTAGGCACCCGATCCCCGGAGATCGGGATGAACCTGGGAGTAGTGGGTTTTTCACAGTACACTATACCAACATGGCTATGCTCAGGAAAGGAGAGCAATAACATAGGGTTGAGGCCGTCGGACGATAGTGGCGCCTACATGAAAAAAAGGGAAGCACGGGTACATGGCAGGCTCCAGTGCGCTCATGGCCATGTCTTCCGGATTAAGTATCGCGCCTGGCACACCTTTCGACCTACTCCACGTTTCTGACGCAAAGCTTTACTGCCATTTTCCTTTTCCTACTAGATGAATTTTTCTTCGTGCTTAGATTCGAGATTCATTTCGATAGGTTGGACGCAAGATCGGATCCTCCTCAGAGAGGACAATCCAAACATGGGGAAGTGGGCCAAGTATGCGAGAACATAGAAAAAAGAATGGGAGGAAGATCCCGAGCCAAAGGTGGGCTCTGGTGCCTTTACTTCTAGATGGTTTCCCCGTAACGTCATGAATGCCAATATCGAAACATGTTTGCCACGATGACATCAGTTACCACGTCACATGAACTTCACCCACCGTGTGAGCTTAGCTTGTGAGGTGTCGTGCTGCTGGCTCGATGACGCGGGTTTGATTCCCGGCCACGACGGCCACATTTCGATCAAGCCGACATGCAGGAACACCCGTGTAGTTAGATTTAGGTGTACGTTAAATAACGCGAGAGGGCCAAAATTAATCCGGAGTAACCCACTGCGTTATGCCTCCCAATCATATCGTGGTTTTGGCACCTAAAATCCCAGCGTTTAGAGTTTTAGAATAGAGGCCTCAAACGTATTGGAGCCCCAAAGAAATAGCGTCGAAGCCACTGCGCATGCGCACAATGGGAACTGTGTTTGGGTTTTGCGTCGGGCCCGCTATTTCATCGATTTAGCGGGAGCCCGAAAAGCTACCCCAAAAGCTTTCGTCAACAAACATGGTAGCGCCCATCGAAGCGAAGGCTCCAACCATTCGTGATAACGCGTGAAGTTCGTAAGCTAGAAGTGTTTGCGGTCATCGCTTTCTCCCAACATGTGTAATGAAGATTGATTCATTATACGACGATGATTCCGAATTCAGTTGTCGATTTCATGGCTCGCAGGCCTATCACGGATTGACTTGGCTGGTTGAAGGTGCGTAAAGTTGGTTACTCAAAACTAAGCGCAATAAGTGGCATGCTGCTAATAGAATAAGTTCTAAATTGTAATAAAAGGCGAGAACACGAAAGTCTAAATTGGTTTTCCTATCATAAAATAGTATATTTTGTTATAATATTTATAACAGCGTTCCTTTGACGCCGTAGTGACACTGCAAACGCAACACGCTATCCGCAAACGCAAAACGACTATTCAAAAACTCTTCATTCCTGCATGCCCCCCAACGCTAACACCTGCAAAGCTCTTTGGTGCCCCAACCTTCAGGGGCCCCTATTCTAAAACGTCATTAGCCATCAACATGGTTTGCTTTTTGAGAGCAACCAGTTTTCACAGCATTACCACTGTTATCAATTAAAAGCCGTCGCGGCTTTTACCATTTCGAGCGAGTTAGTTCGGGACGTGCTCGTCGCCGAAAACGACTGCGCACTTCTTACACTAGTGTGCCGGTTTGCGCAGTAATCTTTCAAAGCTCCGCTTACACTGTTTCAGACAGTGAGTGGTATCTGTTGTCTGTCCCTTTTCTTAACGTATGTTGTTGGCGTGCTATAGAGACCTAAGATGGCGGCCAGGTTGATGAAAATGGACACTATATAGGTAGTGTGTGTCCTAGCTAATCCGGGCCAAGCTAATTGAAAAACAAAGGGAAATAAAAGCAGGAAACAGGATAGGAAGATGAGAGAAATAACGCGAGGTATCATAGCGCGAAAGACTTGTTTTAGCTCATCAAAAAATAAGCCGTAAACACGTCGCCGTCGCAGATAGCTGGACAGCTGGACAGCTGAACTTCTACGCCGTAGGCAGAGATAGCGTGAGAGATCGATGACGCTGAACATTATTTTGTGTTCATGACAGCTAAAAAGCAGAGTTCGTAGTTAATATTACTGTAAATAACTAAATATAATAACTTAGTACTATCTGTCATAAAATAAAACCACTGATTCGCTCTCTGCAGCCATTCGCTGAAACTTAAGAGTTTCCGAGGCCAACCAAAAGTGTTCTCTGTAAGCATAATGTCGCTTTTGTTGATATAAAGGCCCGACCATCACGGCGGCACCCACATTTTGTTTCAACGGGTTGTGCAAAAAAAGGATTGGCGTAGTGGAATATGAAAATGTGTACACAACTAAAATTGCAAATAAAAATGGCTATATTTGGCTACGAAATATTATGAACTTTTTTTCTGTTTGGCTACATTTGGGCTACAACTTCTCTAGCTTTTGGCTACGCCGCCTCGTTGAACCTGGCAACGCTGCCAGAAAGTCTGAGCCGAGGATTGGCTCGGCGATGACAACGTTCCAGTGAAGGTCATGGCGTAAATTCTGAGCTGGATGCGCAGGCGGAGCGAGCCGTACGTCTTGATTGTGGAGCGGTTTGCCGCACTGAGCTCGAAAGACTTAGGCAGACGAGGACCTTGAAGATGGGCTCGCGGTTAGCAGCAAATGTCGGAACCGCTGTCGACAAGGAACCGCTGCTTCGTGATTTGGTCGGTGACGAAGATGCGACGGCCTCCGGGTTGACAGCTTGCGACCGTCTCTACGAGCTGCCGTTGGCGTTTTCCGCATGTCCCACGGAACAGGGTGGTCGACATTGCCGGGCTCTGTCCCCGAAGCGTCGGTGGTAGTTACACGGGCCGTTGTTATCAGGTTGCCGCGAGAGAGAGACAGAGAGAGAAACATTTATTGAGCTCAAAATGACGGCGTCTTCTCAGACGACGGACGGGGTGGTTCCCTGGTTTTGGGACCCATATATTGCCAGCAGCTCCTGGCCCCTAGCCGCCAGCGCAAGCTGGATCGACAGGGCGGGGCTGGACCGTAAGGTCTCCCATCGCTCATGGGGTGGGGTAGCGGGGGACGGAGGGGGGATGGGGGGTATAGGGGATTTGAGTGACATGCACTCCATCAAGATGTGTGCGAGGGTGCGTGTGTTATTTTTGCGAAATGGACAAATGTGCTCTTCGGTTTCTGGGTAGAATTTATTCATCAGGGCAGGGTGGGTAAGCGAACCCGCCTGAATGCGCCTGATGATTGTTTGTTGTTCCATGCTCAGGGTGCGGTGCGGCCCGGGGAAGGTGCGCCAATCCTCCCTATACTCGGAGGTAATCTCTTTGTACGTGAGCACCGGGTTGGTGGTGTCGGCGTCCTGCCCTGCCCGGAGTGTCATCGCTGGCGCATAGTAATCGGCTATGACGTTGCTGGCTACCGCTGTGTGGGCAGACACCCATACAAGGTCTACGGCTCGCTCGGGTGCCCTTTTCTTCGCTAATATTGCGGCTGCCTCTGAGGAGATCACCCCTTTCCTGTAGCCGCCGTAAGCTCTTTTGGAGTCGGTAACCACTACCCTGGCGCCCGGTTGGACCAGCGCCAGGGCTATGGCCACTTCCTCTGCGGTCGCTGACTCTCTGGTGTTGAGTGCAGCGCTGATTACCAACCGTTCCCCGTCGGTTACCACCACCGCTGCTTTGCTGCTGCCCTTGACGAGGGACGCATCCACGTATAGGACTCGCTCCAATCGCTGCATTTTGGAATTAATTGCCTGAGCTCTTGCTTCTCTCCTGCCATCATTTTTCTCCGGCGTCATGTTTCGGGGTAAGGGCTTGGTGGTGATTGTCGTCATCCCATCAGTTGGGATGTACCTCTTGATTGTTGCTCTCTCCTTGCGCCACCCTATCTTATCCAGCACCGCGCGGCCATGATTTGTCTGGCTCAGGCGAAGTCGCTGGTTAGACAGGTGGGCTTCTATGAGTTCGTCGACTGTGTTGTGTACCCCCATGGCTTGCAGGCGCTGGGTCGACGAATAGATGGGTAGGCCCAGGGCTTGCTTGGTGGCCTTTCTGGTCATGGTATCGAGTGTATTCTTTTGAGTCCTGTCTAGATTGAGATACGGGGCCGAATATGTTATCCTGGATGTTATGAATGCCTGTACTAGTCTGAGGGCGTCGTCTTCCCTGAGTCCTCTGTTTCTAGTTGAAACCCTGCTCAGCATGGCTAGGATCTTCTCCGCGCTGGTCTTCATCTTGGCGATGGCGGCATGTGCTTTGCCATTGTCTTGTATTAAGAGTCCGAGAATTCTACATGTGTCCGCCGGCTTGACTGTGGTGCCGTCCATTTGGATGCAGATGTCTGGTGGGGGCTGCTTGCGGGGCTTTCCTGGTTGGATTACGAGGAGTTCCGACTTTTGCGGCGCGCAGCTGAGTCCACAGGCCTTCGCGTACTCGTGCACTGTGAGTGCTGCCGCTTGGAGTGTCTCCTCCATCCAGCCGTCGGAGCCCGCTTGCTCCGTCCATATTGTAACATCGTCCGCGTACAACGCGTGTCCGATTCCTTCGATTTGGTCTAGCAATCGTGGCAGTGGGAGTAAGGCCAGATTAAACAGGATTAGTGATAACACTGCTCCCTGTGGGGTGCCCCGCTCCCCCATTCAATTGGCTCTGATCGCTCTTCACCCATTGATATTCGTGCCTTGCGTGAGGACAGAAAGTTTTTGACATATCCGAAAGTGCGCCTCCCGCACCTCGTCTCATTGAGGTTGGTGAGTATACTAGCATGAGTAACATTGTCGAACGCCCCTTTGAGATCTAAGGCGAGGATTGCCCTGGGGCTGTTTCGCGTAGCTCTTTTAATTACCAGCTCTTGAAGCTGAAGCATGACGTCCTGTGTTGATAGATGCTTGCGGAACCCAAACATCGTCTTCGGAAGTTGGTCGGAGACCTCAAGGTGTTCCTGAAGGCGACGTAGTACCATACGCTCCATCACCTTGCCAACACAGGAGGTCAGCGATATTGGCCTCATGTTTTCGATCGCGGGGGCCTTACCCAGTTTGGGAATGAATCGCACCTCAGCCTCTTTCCACCCTGGCGGGAGTTGAGAGGTTTCCCAAGCTTTATTTATATGTTCGAGCAGAGATTGTGCCGTCCTACCGCTCATGTTGGCGAGCAACCTATAGGTGATGGCGTCTCTCCCCGGAGCTCTTTTCTTGTTGCTCTCGTCAATTGCTGTCCACATCTCGGGGATCGTGAACGGCCTGTGCAGGTCTTCATTGCTGGGTCCTGTGTATTCTCGCGGGATCGGGTGTTGCCCTCGCTCCGTTTGAAAATATTGGTCTTCTAGGGCCTTCATAAGCCGGTCGCTGTCTCCGTCGTATGTGTTTAGGACCTTCGTCAGCAACCGGTTGCTTGCTGTCTTGCTGCCTGCGGTGTCTATGAGGTGCCTCAGCAGTTTCCATGTCTTGCCCACGCATAGCCGTCCCTGAAGGCCGTCGCATACCTGCAGCCAGGTCTCTTTGCTGAGCTTGGCCACGTATTCCGAAATTTCGTTGTTAAGCTCGGCTATCCGACGCGCAAGCTTCCTGTTGTGCCTTTGCCTCTTCCAGCGCTTCGTGAGCGAGTGCCTGGCCGCCCACGTGTGAGCGAGCCTGCTGTCGACGAAAGGTACCTTCGTTGTAGTTGCAATTTCTTGGGTGAATTTGTCGAGGATCTTCTTTTGTTTCTTGGCCCATGTCTTGTACGAGGTATCATGCGGGATCCCTAAGTCCGCGTCTTCGCCGTCTTGATGTGTGTATGAACGCATCTTATCCCAGTCCGTTATGCGAGATGCTCCCAGCTTAGCCCGGAAGTCTGGGCCCCGTATGGTGAGTGTGATTATGGTGTGGTCAGAGCCCAAGTCCACGTCCTCACGCTTCCACGAGATATCCAGCATTCCGCTGAGCCAGGACAGGTCTGGTGTTGTATCTCTTGAGACGCTGTTGTCTCTTGTGGCTACGCCGGGTTCGTTGAGTAGAAAAAGGTCCAAGTCTGCCATAGTCTTGACCAAAGCCTTTCGCCTCTTGGATTGAAATTTGTAACCCCATAAGGTGTGCGGCGCGTTGAAATCGCCCAAAATCAGGAGTGGCCTGTTCCCGGCCAATTTCTTCGCGTCCATCGCAACTCGATCGAATCATAGTGTCTTTGCGATGGTCTGCAGTATACGCTCCATAACGAAAATATTATTTTTACTTCCAATTTCCTTTGCGTGTATTTCCACCAGCGTGTGCTCGCACCCTGCTTGTGCAGTAAGGTGTTTTGTAGCTGCTATGTGATTCTCCACTAGGATCGCCGTACCCATTTTGGTTGGGTCGGTGTATGTAACGTATCCCGGAATTTTTGGGACTCCCCTTGTCTCTTGTAAAACAAGAATGGCCGGCCTAGTTTCAACCTGATTCATGTGGAGTGCCAATTCCATGTCTTTGTATCTTATTCCTCGGCAGTCCCATTGAAAAATGGTCGTGAGCTCTTTGCGGCCCATTTTATTAGTCCTTCTATTTCTACTTTGCGTCAATGCCCTCGTTGGCGGCTGTCTCCAGGCGTTCCTTCCTCATTGAGATGGCCTTCTTGATCCTACTCATTCGTTCCTTCCTTAACAATGTGGGTTTCATTCTGATCTCGATGGCCGCCACTCGTGCCCCATACTTTTCGTGTTTAGTCTCGAGCGTGTTAAGTCGATCTTTCATGCGTTTCATTGCCGCTTGAATGATCGTTTCGCCATACGTGAGTTGTTTCTGTTCTTCAACGGTTGAATGCGTAGCCGTTTCGCTAGCTGAGCCGTTTGGCAAGTCTGAGCCTCTTCAGACTCCATGGCTTCCTGCCTCTGCGGTGCCTGTGTTTTGCTAGAAGTCGGAGGGGGTGACCTTCTACGAGGCATTTTTCCGCGGGCCTCCGCCGCAGCGTTTTTTTCTGCCTGGTCGTTTGCCGTCCCTTGGTCTGCCTTTGCGACCAATTGATCTATTTTGCTCACGAGACCCTTAATTTGGGCGTCGTATCTTCTGTTCTTCCGACAGCTACAGGCGGCGGATAAGTGCAGTCTTCAGGCGTTCATAGAGGTTGGCCGTTGGTGGGTTGGCAAGGATATCCCGGACCTCGTTGGCATAACGTGCGTCCAGGTGGGCGACGACGTAATCGTAGCGGGTCTGGTCCTGCGTGATGCGCGCCAGGGAGAACTGGGCCTCGACCTGGGCGAACCAGACCTCGGGCGAGTCCACCGGAAACGGCGGAAGCTTGATGGCGACGCGCCAGGTGTCGTATGAGGCAGCGTGCGGGATGCCTTCTGTAGGAGCTGTGACGTCCTCAGCGGAGCCGGCAGGCACGGCCTCGGTTGTGGACGCGTTGCGAGAATGCTGCTGTTGCTGGGTCTGCAGATCCTGTTGAAGTTGTTGCACTTGCTGGCGAAGAGCGGTGAGGACTTCTGATTCAGCCATGGCGGTGCGGTTTGTTCGGTTTCCGGGTCACCAGATGTGGGATGCCGCGTCGATGGAAGGACGCATCCCAACATGAAACATAACGACTGTTTATTAGCGTAGTAGCAGCGGCGGGGCGAGCATACCGCCACTACGCTCGAATGGTTAGCGAAGGAAGAAGGTTTCGAGCTTGGCAGCTTGGGTTTATATCCACCGTCGGTGACGTAAGCCTCCGGTGACGCTGCGGTGGCGCTGTCCCTTATCGGAGGCGTGGCGCAGCATGCAGCCGTGTCACCCCGGGCTAGCAAGTGGCGAGGCGGAGGCTGCGCCGGTTTGTGCGCAGTGTGTCGCCACAACCATTTCACAATGGGAATCCCATAACATATGCTCGTGAAAAACTATCCCCAATGCTTAGCTGTCGAAGAAAAATCAATTGCAGAATCATTAGCTATAGTTTTGAAGTATCTGTGTACGTGTTCCCTTCGATCAAAACAGAATGGCTTTGGTTTTAAGCAGTTATTTGTAGGAGTTTACGGTCGACCATGCATACAAGTCGCCTAGTGTCTCGTTTGCTGCTGAATAAGGTCATTTACGTCCACACCTATGAAAAACAAGCAAGTGTCATCCGCATATATGTCATATTGGATTGTCTGGTTTATGTAAGAATGTCGTTGACATAAGTAATAAAAAGTAGCGGCCCCAATATACTACCTTGAGATACACCTTGAGCAACATTTTGCAAAGATGATTGTTCTGTTTTCATGCTTACACAATGTAGCCTATTGCTGAAATAACTGGTAATTAAATTTCAGTGCAGTGCCTCGAGTGCTGTAATAGGTTAACTTTTGTAAAAGGGTATCGTGATTTATCCGGTCAAAGGCTTTAGAGAAGTCAACAAATAACCTAGTGTAAGTATCCTGTCTCTATTGCCTAATATAATTTCTTTTTGCCGTAGGAATGCTACCTCTGTCGACAGCCCTGACCTAAAACCGTACTGAGCCGGCGAAATTACCGAGTATTTTGTAAAGAAGTTCGATAATCTTAAATATTACTTTTTCCATGGGTTTTGAAACAATGGTAGAACGGATATGGGCCTATGTTTTCCTAATCATTTTGTCTCCTCCTTGAACAGGACTGTAACTTTTGCATGCTTCATACATTGTGGGAAAATACCTGTGCCTAAAATGAGGTTATAAATGTATGTTAAAGGGACGACGAATATATCTGTAACAAAACAAATTGGAGCCATCTTTAAACCGTCAATATGTTCCGATTGACCTTTCTGTAGCTTTCTGAAAACACACATAACCTCATATTCATCCGTTGGGGAAAGATTAACCGACGAAGCTACTTTTGCGGACATGTGTTGTAGTGCAGTGGTGTCACTGACGCTTTCTACCAATGATGTAAGGTGATTATTAAATATATCAGCCAATGCTTTGTCCCTGTATGTTCGATCACCTTCAGTCTCTTCACACCAAAATTAGCTTTGTGTAATGCGGTAATTAAATTTAACTCGCTCCACATCCTTAAACCCTGCAACGCACTCAAACATGCAAGAATAATAAATGCGTTTTGCTTTTTTCATTAGCTTGGTTAAATTATTAGTATACTTCCTAAACGAATCCAATGTGTCTGGATCACGATTTTTCAAGAATAGTTTATGCATGCTATTTTTTTCTAATTAATCATTTTAACAACTTTATTCTTTATTTTCACCTGTTTATTTCTTTGTAGGAAAACATCGCTTACACATACGGGAAATTATCTCCATAAAATTGTCATATGCAGCGTTTGCTGATGAAACGAGAGCACTGCTTCCCAACTAGTTCTGGAGATTTCGTCTCGAAAATGCGAGAGTTTTCAGTTATGTTCTGGCACAGAAATTTATTGGTTGGCTTTGATTCAATATGACACTTATCAATAACTAGATATATCGGCAAACGATCACTAATTGCAATGTCGATTGTGCCAGAAAAGAGGCTTTCACATAGTAAATTTGTAATAAAAAGGTCCATAACGTGGCGAAAAAGTTGCTGAAATGCTAGTTGGTTCCAGTACCACATTTGACAACAAGTACGAATCAAGAAGCATAGAAAATTCCGCCTGTTGTAATGTATTAGAAAACATAGGTCACCACTTAGAACTAAATTGTACTGATGTATATTAATGTCACAAAAGAGCGCGTATTGCAAGCAAGCGTCGCTTGTCACGCAAGCCAGCAAAAGAACACGCCGGCTCCGCGCCAACTTCAACAGAGGGGAAGAGCGCATACGCCTCAAACAACAACGCGAACAACGGTGCCTGGACGTCTAGAAGAGCCTCGAAGAAGCGACGTTAACCGGAGAGAGAGAGAGAGCACACGCGCGTGCCGAGACACCTCACCAAGCGAGTCGAACGAGATAACTACAGCGTGAGCGTGCGCCAACAGCACGAGTCATCACCCCCCCCCCCCTTGACTACTCTCCGGCGGCGGCGGCCGAAGGTGCGAGAAAAGACGAGCAGATTCCAAGGTTTGGCCATGCTACGAGATCACGACTCCGATAGGAAAGTTCGAGAACGCCTGTGGAAGCTATATAACCGCCGTGCGAGAATCGTTTAGGGGAGTTCATGAGTTCAGTCCGCACCGGTGAAGTGATGTAACATGAAGACCGAGCGTCAGCGGAAGAAGGGGATTCCCCGGTAAGCTAGTCAATGAGTTCATCGAGCGTCTGCATTTCCGGAACAAGTTCCTTCTTCGAGATTTGCCCCCGAGCTACGCCGAGATCGTCTGACTCGAAGACCAACGCGGGTGAATACGATTGGACACTTAGTGTTCCTTTTCATTTTGTACTTTACGTGTTGGACTCTTAGTGCTTGTCGTGAGTTAGTTTCTTGCGTCTGTTAATACCCATCTGATTTGTATTGTGCTGTGCCTAAGTGTGCAAGTGGGGTGTAACTGCCTTGTGTGAAGAATATATTTTGTTGTGTTTCTACAACTCCGGGCTCTCACTTGGTCTTTGGACAACAACCGGCGTTCGCTGGCGCACCAGAGGGCCCACACTTAATTGTCCTTGCTTTCGTGGATTATTTTCGGAAGCTGATAAGTGGGCTTTGGAATTTGGTCCGGCGTCTGCGCCTCGTTCACGGGGTCGGTGACAATTAACATCAGAGAATATCGCGTCTAGCGGCTGGAAAACCCCATTTAAATTTCCGTCAGGTGGACGCTACACCACAGCGAAAAGAAACTTTCCGCATTTCAAACATATTATCTCGACATCTGACGTGCATAAAGATTGGTGATCAATAATAATAGAAACTTTATTGTAATGGAAAAGGAGGGGTGGTCGGAGCCTCTCAGTCCAGGGCCCCACTGGCCTCTGCCGCCTGCCTGACCTGGCTAATTAAAGACTTTTGTCTTGCCAGGTCGGAGCGGGCGAGCTGTGCCTCCCACTGCTCCATTGTGTCACTGGTATTTGGTCTATGAGGGTGCTTAGCGCACTCCCAAGTTACATGAATTAGGGTAGGTATGCCACCGCACCAAGGACAGTTGGCCCTATAACGAGTGGGATACATGGCGTTTAGCAATTTTAAATGGGGGAATACCCCAGTCTGTATTTTACGCCAATCGGCGGCCTCTTCCCCGCTAAGTTGTGGGTGAGGCGGCGGGTATTTTCTGCGCACTCCGCGCTGATGAGCAAGCATGTCTTTGGCATTTAAATTGGTAGGATTTTGTGAGCGATAGTGCGAGTGATTGGGTTTAGAAGAGGACGCCGTCGTTCGGTTAGTAAACCCTCGAGCTAACGCGTTAGCCTTTTCGTTCCCCTGTACCCCCGCGTGGCCCGGGCACCAGAGTAGGCGATGACGGTGGTTGAAGGATTTGGGGATTATCGCGAGGCTAGCCGCAGTCACGTGCCCCTTATGAAACATGCGACACGTCTCCTGCGAGTCCGTGACAACGACCGAGTCCCTTTGCGAACGCTCCGCATGAGCGAGTGCGATCGCCACTGCTAATATTTCGGCCGAGGTGGGGGATCCCGCCGTGGCCGATGCGGTTATTTGCTGCTGGCAGATCACGTTCACCACTGCCAGTGCGTACCTGCTTTGATAGCTCTGCCCGGTCGCCTCTGCATACACAGCTGCGTTCGTGTAGTACGTGTTGTACCTATGGTTATTAGAGTACGTTGATTGAATGTGTCTTGCGCGTGCTTTGCGCCATTCTTTGTTGTACTCGGGATGAATATTCTTTGGAATTGGGGCTACTGTAATTTTGGATCAAACCGAAGGATGGAGAGGCACGGCCTGTTCGGTGAGATACATGGGGTATGCTGGGATATTGAGTCTAGCCAATATTGCGCTACCAGTTTTTGTGAAGCTGAGGCGTTCCCTCTGCCGCATCATAGTGGCTGTATCGGCATCTAAGTGCCGAGTGAAACGCCGGGACAGCAGTAGAAGAGTGAACGACGTTGTTTATTGAATGCGGTTAATATACTGCAGGGAGAGGGAAAAGGGGTGTGTCGTTGATAAAGACATGGGTGTTGTTTGGCTTCCATCAACAAAACTTGTGCGCATGCAGAAGCGCGCACACGTGCGGACACGATACATCTTCCTTCCTCAAAGAATGTTGATAGAAGGTGGTTCACCGCGTGCCTATTTGTTTAAAGTTAGCATCATACGCTAGCCGCTGGGGTGGTCTTGGCTGTCGCTGGAACCTCCTAAGTGCCACGGGTGGTGGGCTTTGTTCTGTTGCTCCATCTGTGCGACCGGCTTCTGATGACGCCGTCGAGGAAACTTGCTCGTCGTCTGGTTCGTCGTCAGTGTCGCTGAATGAGACCTTGGACTAGGGTTTTCCTTTGTTGCGAGAAGATGGCGTCTATTTCGCCGTATTGTCTTCTTGTTCTCCGTTCGAACGAAGAAGGACCGTGGACCTGCTTGCGCAATTACGGTGGCTTTCGGTGACCATGCTTTTCCTCTCACACGCACGACATCGTCACGTTCGAGGGGCGGCAGTGGTCGATGGTTTCGAATGGTCTGGTTGTGTTCTTCACCTGAATGGCCGGATGATGCGTGAAGCCTGGGAGCAGGGTGCGTAAACGTCTTCCCTGCAGTAACTCGCCTGGAGATCGTCCGTCTTCCAAAGGGCTTGCTCTATAATTTAACAGACCTAGCCAGAAATCTTCGTTGGCTTCCGTAGTCTTTTTAAGGACCCTTTTCACAACCTGTACACCTTTCTCCGCTAATCCTTTTGAGCACGGATATCGCGGACTTGAAGTCACATGCTCGAAGTCGTACCGTGCGGTAAACTGGGCAAACTCATGACTGGCAAACTGTGGCCCGTTGTCGGTGCATAACTGCAACGGGAGGCCATATCTCGCAAACATGGCACGGAATGCATCGACGACGGAAGTTGTCGACAGGTCACGAAGCTCGTCCACATCTGGAAAATTAGAAGTGGCGTCATAAACACAGGTAGTGCTTCCCGCCATACTCAAAAATATCAGCTCCACCGCGGTACCACATTTGTGTAGGTGTATTCCTCAACATGAGTGGCTCGGCTGGTTGACTGTAGGCATGTCGCTGACAGACAGCGCACTTTTGTACAAGATATTCAATATCAGAGTTGATGTTAGGCCAGTAGACCAACTGTCTCGCTCTTGCCTTACATTTTCCTATGCCAAGATGCCCTTCATGAATTCTTTTTAGCATTTCTGCTCGCATTTTTGCGGGAATTACCACCTTCATTCCCTTGAGAAGTATGCCGTTGACCACTGACAACTCTGACTTCATAGAAGCTAATGGCCCTTCCACAGTTTCTCCTTGCGTAACCTTTTGCAACACTACTTTTAGATATGGATCAGACGCCGTCTCACGTGCCAGGCGTCCAGACGTCCTCTCAGAAACGAGTGATGATACCATGCTGACAGCATGAAGGTCCACGTCTGTAGTGTCCACTGGAGTGCCGTCTCCAGGACCAGGGGATCGTGACAGCATGTCCGCCAGGTTCAACTGTTTACCAGGAACAAAAGTGAGTACGTAATCGTAACGTAACAGCCTAAGGAAGAATCGCTGCACACGTGGGGGAATTTCTGATATCGCCTTTTTTGCTATGTCGATAAGAGGACGATGATCGCTTTCGAGTGTCACTGAACGGCCATAAACGAAATGGTGAAATCTTTCGCAGCCGAACACTAATGCGAGCGCTTCTTTTTCTATTTGAGAGTACCGCTGCTCGGACGCTGTCAGGGCTTTCGAAGCATTGGCTACTGGCCTCCAATCATCATGTAGCTGCAATAAAGCTGAACCTACGCCGTCTTGCGATGCATCCGATGTAACCTTCGTGGCCCTGTTTGGGTCAAAGATTGCCAACAAAGGGGCTGCGCTCAATGACTTGCATACGTCACGCCATTCATTTTCGTGTGCGGGCGTCCATTCAAATTGCACATCGTGTTTCAAAAGCGAGCGCAAAAGCGCTGTTCGCTGCGTCAGGCTGGGGACATACTTGGAAAAATAGTTAATAACACCGAGCATCCTCTGCACAGCTTGCTTGTTTTGTGGTGTCGGTAAGTCGTATACGCTGGCAAGTAGTGACGAATCTGGCTTGATGCCTTTACTGCTGATTATGTCGCCTAGAAACTTAATCTCTTGTACGGCGAACATGCACTTCGCAGGGTTGAATGTTAGTCCCGCCAACTCAGCTGCTTTCAGTGTGTCTCGCAGGCGCTGGTCATGCTCTTCTCTTGTTGTTCCCCATACAAGCACATCGTCAACATACACGCGGACGCCTGGGAGATCATCAAATATTTCGTTCAGCGCTTTCTGGAATACCTCACTGGCGGATGCTATGCCGAAGGGTAGCCGAATCCCACTTCTTACACCATGTATCGGCATCTAAGTGCCGAGTGAAACGCCGGGACAGCAGTAGAAGAGTGAACAACGTTGTTTATTGAATGCGGTTAATATACTACTGCAGGGAGAAGGAAAAGGGGGGGGGGTGTTCGTTGATAAAGACATGGGTGTGGTTTGGCTTCCATCAACAACAACTTGTGCGCATGCAGAAGCGCGCACACGTGCGGACACGATACAGTGGCCTGCCTCAGTTCGTCGAAAGTATTGTGCACTCCCAAAGCTAACATTCGCTCCGTGGAAGTACATTTAGGCAGGCCCAGAGCAGCTTTGAAAGCGGTTCAGATTATTGTGTTGGCCTGCCTTTCCTCCTCCCTGTTCAGGATTTGGTACGGTAAGCCATACGTTATTCGACTAACCACTAAGGCCTGTACGAGCCTTAGGGTATCGTCTTCTCGCATTCCCACTTTTCGATACGTCAGGCGACGTATCATTTGACCTATGTTGTGGGTTGTGGATTTTAGGGATTTGAGCGTCTGTACTGCTCTCCCGTCGCTCTGCAGCCACAAACCCAGGACTCGCATCCTGGGTACCTCTCAGACTGATTGACCCTCAACTACGATGTTAATGGATCCTCTGGGTTTATAGCCTTTTGCGTGTATCCGGATGACCTCAGATTTTTCGGGCGCGCACTTCAGGCAGCTCCATCTGGAAAATTTCCCTACCGCTAATACTGCGCTTTGGAGCGTATATTCCTTATCCCCTAGTAAACCTCTACTCGTCCACAGCGTGATGTCGTCCACGTAGAGCGTGTAACCTAGGTCGGGTATCCTATTCAGATCGCGCGCGAGACGACACGTCGCCATGTTGAAGAGCAGAGGAGTATATCGCTCCTTGAGGTGTTCCTTTGTTAGGCATTTTAAATAAATCCGATGTGATTTGGCCAATACTGATGCTTGCCTCGCGGTTGGAAAGAAACGCTCTTAAGTAATTGTATGTGCGCTCACCACAACCCGCGAGTTCGAGTTTCCTCCAATATTGCGGCGTGAGAGACGTTGTCGAAGGCACCTTTGAGGTCTAGTGCTAAGACTAATCTCTCGTCGCCGTACGGTATATTAGTTATAATTTCGCCTCTAAGTAGGAGGAACGCGTCCTGGCAAGATAAACCCCTGCAAAATCCTATCATGGATTCCGGGAACCTCCGCTCTTCCAGGTATCGCTGCAATCTGCTATGGATCACCCTTTCATACAGCTTACCCAGGCAGGACGTCAGCAATACCGGCCGGAGCGTATCGATGGAGGGATTCTTTTTTGGTTTGGGGATCATGATTATTTTAGGCAATTTCCACTCTTGGGGCAAGTCTCCCTTGGCCCAGTATTCGCTATTAAAAACCTTTGTTATTTTCCCTAGGGCTACCGAATCCATGTTTCGAATCATTGAATTTGTGATCGAGTCTGGGCCCGGTGCCGAGTTTTTAACAAGCCGTTCATACTTAATCCCTTGTCTAATAAACACATACGCCTCCACCTCTTCTAAGCGATCGGTTAAGAAAACTCCATTATAACCTTCTAGATGCATGTCATCATTAGCCGAAAACCACGTTTCTGTCAACATAATAACAGAAAAAGAGAAGCCGAACTCACTAAGAAACATAGAGAATTCATCCTGTTTGCCACGTGCTCACTGCATATTAAGATAAATAAAAGTTAGAGGTGAATCACATTTCTCGACCTTTTCATACCTTAACACTGACGGACTAATGCTACAAGCGCTCATTTCGATGCTGAAAGGTCAACAGGAAATTGTGCATTGTAAGTGCTTCTTTTGTGGAACACAACCTGCCCGTCTCTCTGCTTTTCTGGACTTTTCACTGGTTTTGTGGGGCCTGCCGCCCCACATCTCGCGGTGATGTCTGTGCAACCTCCCGAGGCCCCGTCCGGTTCCGGTTCATCAACGGGAATCGCTTCGAGGAAGCGCGGAAATACATGCAGCGACAGCGAGGACACTGAACTGTACTCCGCATCTGCTGACGAGTGATCGCAAGGCGGCTTTGAACCTGTCTTGCACCGTAAAGCCAAGCGAAGGATCGTCAATGAATCTTCGGTGTCAAGTTCGTTCACCGTAAAAACTGCACCTCAACGATGGCCTCATACCGTCCTGTTTGTGCCAGAGCACTCGACAGACAATCTGCGCGTCCTCAACAGGGAAGCACTGTCTTTGTTTCTTGATAACACTGTACCAAACGAGATCAAGGATGTGAGGATAAACACGCGGAAAAACATCTTAGCCGTCGACGTGATGACCACGAGTGCGCTGAGCCCTCTGCAGCGTATAACGCAGCTGGGCAACATAAGGGTTCGATCCATTGTCCCAGCGGATGGTACCATCATTGCAGGAGTCATTTATGACATTGACATTGAGATCCCTGACACAGACCTTCCAGTGCTCATAAAACCAGCAAGTGATAGCAACGTTATTGTGCACGTTGGCCGTCTTGGCAAGACACGTTGTGTGAAATTAACGTTCAAGGGTGATTGCCTTCCTTCCTACGTGAAGGTTGGCCACTTCCGCCACCCGGTTCGACCATTTGTTTCAAAACCGCTGCAATGTTATAACTGCCAGAGGATCGGCCATGTGAAGGGCGTTTGCACGAATTAAGCCACATGACCCCGATGCGTTGAGCCACACTCAGAACAAAACTGTAATGCGACTGTTTTGAAGTGCCCTAACTGTCAAGGCGCTCACAGTGCTTCATCCAAAGACTGCCCCAAGATTAGGAAGGAATGTTTCGTGCTCAAACAAATGGTTCGGGACAGTTCCACCAACAAGGAGGCCGCTGAAACAGTGCGACGTAGACGCCGCTGCCGCCGACGGTCCTCACGTAGGACTGCGCCAGCTTCGAAAAATGCGTTACCTCTTCCAGTAACAAAGTCACCTGCAGTTCCCAGCGCAGCAAACGCTGACACAGGACGACAGAAAAGTACGAGACGTCTCTCTACAGATGAATGGCCACCGCTTCCAAGTACACGACCTATTGATAAGCAGCAGCAAGTGCCTCATCCAGTACAGCAAGCTGCTCCATCGTATGAGGTGCGACATACAGATCAGCAAGTGGTATCGCTACTGCGATCCTTAATGAATGCCATTCGCGTGTTGCTGAGCAACATGCACACAACGTCAGCCAAAAGTGCACTGCAAGTACTGGACACACTAAGTCCGGTGCTGGCAGCCCTTGAGTAAATCATGGCTCACCAGCAGCTGTCTTTTCGAGAGGAGGTCCGAAAAGCAGCAATCTTCCAGTGGAATGCCCGGGGACTACGATCGCGCATCACCGATTTCCGACGGTTCGTGTACGCAAACAGGTTTCCCATCATCATCATCTGTGAGCCGAATTTATCGAACTCAATCAGGCTATCCGGTTATGAATCATTTATGTCATCAACTAGTGGTGAAAAAAGCAAGGTTATGGTGTTTATTCGCCGTGACCTCACTTACATTCTTCAACCTGTGCCATCTCATGACGATAACCAATACGTATGCTTCACAGTAAAGAAGAAAAGACTTACCGTCACTGTTGTTGGTGCGTACCTATCACCATCAAGTAGATTTGACTCCAAAAGATTACGAGATATCCTGTCAGCAACGCCTGATCCATGGATTATCATCGGGGACTTCAACGCACATCATACAATCTGGGAAAGTACGAAAATCAACGCGAAAGGCAGAGCCTTGGTATCATTCGCCTCCGACAGCGAGCTCTGGGTTTTAAATGACGGCAGTCCTACTTTTTTACGCGGCTGCACATACAGCAGCTGTCTTGACTTGGCATTCGTATCACGAAGTCTAGTCAGGCGTACAAGATGGTTTACGGACATTGAAACGCACGGGAGTGACCATATTCCCACATATGTCAATATCAGAGGACTGTCGTCGTCGAAATCAAGTGATACCATCCGAAGAGTGGACTGGCCCAAATTCCAGGCTGTTATTGAAGACCAATGTCAAGGTAATTTATTACATAATTTGGAAGAAATAATCAAAACCACAGTGCAAGACAGTACACGTACTCTAATGCGCTCTTCGAAATTCACTGAATTTGACGTAGAATTAGAGCGACTTCGAGCTATACGGCGACGTGCCGAACGTAGATACCGACGCACGAAGTCAATGGACGATCTACGGACCGCTAGACGGCTACAAAAGAAGATCCAGCGCCGGTTAGATAAGCTAGAGTCACAACGCTGGACTGCTTTCTGTGAATCGTTGGACCCTCGCAAGCCCCTATCGCACTTATGGAGGACGGTGCGAGGGCTCAGGACGCCACCCGTACAACAGTCTCCATTCAAGGCTCTGGCCCTCTTCCAACAACGACCAGATATTGATGTCGCAGAAGACTTCTGTGCCAGATTATCCGGGCAGCACACAGCTTCCAACAACTTCTCACGTTTCAGCAGCTTGCCGCCACCACGTGACCCCCGCATGGATCTTCCATTTTCAATCCATGAACTCAAGGCGGTGCTAGCTTTGTGCAGACACACGTCGTCACCCGGACCTGACGGAATTTCTTACAGAGCTCTGTGTCATCTGGGTGAGCGGGCGAGGAGTGTTCTTCTTGAAATCTATAATGAATCCTGGCGAGCTGGCACACTTCCCACAAGCTGGAAGACTAGTCGCATAGTTCCGCTACTGAAGGCTGGAAAGTCTCCGTTGGAGCATTCTTCGTATCGTCCGATTGCATTGGCGAGCTTCGTGGGAAAAGTGATGGAGCGGATGATCCTCGGACGCTTGGAGTGGTACTTGGAATACTACAACGTCTACCCAGATGCCATGGCAGGATTCCGACGCGGCCGCTCGTCGATTGATAATGTCGTCGACCTGGTTACCTCTGTTCAGCACCAAAAAGGGTGTAAACGTCTGTGCGCTTCTTTGTTCCTCGACGTCAAAGGTGCGTACGACAACGTTACAAATGAATCTATCCTCGCCGCTCTCGAAGAGATAGGCCTCGGTGGTCGATGTTCCGATGGATTCATAGCTATCTCGCTATGCGATCTTTCTTTGTGAGCACCGAGGACGGCCGCACTTCTTTGCATTACACCTACTGTGGCGTCCCCCAAGGTGGCGTACTCAGCCCTACGTTGTTTGACCTTACGCTGATTGGTCTCCTTCATCACCTTCCAAACACAGTTAAATTATCAATGTACGCGGATGACATATGCGTTTGGGCGTCCGGAGTTACACGCCTACAGCTGCGTGCCAGGCTCTAAAAAGCTGCCACTCAGACTGCACACTATCTCCGAAATCAAGGCCTGGAGATTTCATCTGACAAATGTGCACTTGTGGCATTTACGCGTAAGCCTATGACGCATTACAGTGTGCTAATCAATGGTCAGATGATACCATTTGTACGGTCATATATATTCCTGGGTGTCATAATTGACAGAGACGTTTCATGGAGCCCCCATGTATTGTACATGAAAAAAACGGTTGACAGGCGTCTGTCACCTTTTGAAATTCTTCGCTGGAAAGACCTGGGGAATGTCGACAAGCACTATGCTTCGATTATATAGAGTACTTTTTCTCGGCTTCTTGCGGTACAGCTTGCCAGCATTGACTAACGCAAGTACAACAAGCCTAAGTACTATACAAAGTGTGCAGGCCCAGGCGCTCCGGATTTGTCTAGGTCTTCCTCGAAGTGCGTCAACGGCGGCAACTATTGCAATCGCCAGAGACCACCTCATAAAGACCCACATCGCAGTTGAAGCAATACGAATGCACGTAAGGCACCTTGTACGGACTCCTTGCCACCATCTAGCCTCTCTACCTGCGGAGAGACCACACGCCTCCTTCTGCCGAATGGTATCCGCACATCGTGAGGCTATACCATCTTGCTTCACACCTGCCGCGAGACCTTCCACTCCTCCTTGGTGCCTCATTCAGCCAACGATCATCCTGACAGTACCTGGCGTCCGGAAAAAAGCAGATATGTCATCGCCGGCTCTTAAACAGCTTACCTTACTCCTATTATATGAAAAGTACCGGAATTACACCCACTATACACCGACGGTTCCGTCTTGCAGAACAGCTCTACCGCGCTGTCGTTATTCCAGAAAAAGACCACTATCAAGATGAAAACATCTCACTTGACAACGTCGACGGCAGCAGAACTGGCAGTGCTTCGAGTCGCACTGCATTTTATTAATGATGAACCAGCACACAAATGGTCCGTTTTCTGCGACTCGAAGACGGCACTGCAGAGTTTACTGTCAGCCTTACGGCGCGGTCCACAGGAACAACTGGTTTTCGAAATCACAGAGGCCATACACCACCTGACTGAAAAAGGACACGAAATAATCTTTCAGTGGCTGCCAAGTCACTGTGGAATTAATGGCAATGAACGTGCCGATCAAGCTGCTCATTCAGATCATGAACAAGACAACCGCCTATCGATCCCGCTGTCTAGGACAGATGCTGCAAGGATGCTCCGCCTGCTTGCACGCCAATGCACTTCATCAGACTGGAATAAACCACATTTTATGCACGCCCGATTATACACCTTGGATCCAACTTTAAGCCTTAGACTTCCAACAAGACTTGCCCGAAGAGATGCGACCCTTCTGTGTAGGCTATGATTGGGCGTCGCGTTCACCAATGCCTACGCGTTCCGCATAGGGATGGCCGACAGTGCAGCATGTGACAATTGTGGAGACGCGGAAACGATTCGTCATGTTCTTTGTCAGTGCCCACAATACAGTGTGCAGAGACAATCGCTCTCCGTCGTGCTGAACCAGTTGGATGACCAGTTATCGGAAGAAACAATTCTGCAACATCGACGCGACTCAACATCGCATCAGAAGGCCGTGCAAGCGCTCCTGCGGTTCCTGAAGTCCACTGGCCTGTGAACGTCTGTGACTGGAACGCCTCCTTTGTTACCAATGCCTGTGTTTTTTTTCTGTTTTTTTTCGCTCTCTCTCTCTCTCTTTGCACTCTCTCCAACCCCTTTATCCCCCACCCCAGTGTAGGGTAGCAAACCGGAAACTGACTTCTGGTTAACCTCCCTGCCTTTCCTCTCGCTTGCTCTCTCTCTCTCTGTGCATTGTAAAATCCGAGTTTATTCCGATAGAAATTTTGCGTTCGAACAACAGTTCAACGACAAAAGCTGCGGCAACTATCCCTATCCAACAAATTTTACAACCACGAACACGATAGGCTGCACAAATGAAAAATTGTAACCAAAACAAGCTACAAACCTCGAGTCCTGGTGCATTCTAGACAATAGAAGTAAGTGAAATGAATTGTTCCCAAAAATAACTTATACGCCGAAATTTTTACATGATAAAGCAAAGATTCATGAACCAACAGACACGAATTCCACGAGCATGCGTGGTACTTGACCTACATGGCAACAGAAAATAAGCATGAAATAACCACCGATGTTTCTTTCCAGCAGTGCCGTAATATTTTCTGCCTACAACACGAACCGCCTCTTTCGTGCACCGATTTCAGAAAGGACTGATCATTTTGTTTACCTCACACTGTTTTCAATTTTGATCTTTGGTGCGTTATCAGTCATGCCGCGCAAAGATTTTTCCATCGCGCACCCAGACAAACTTCCAACCGGTCTCGCGCTTGCGCGCCGTAGCTTGACCAAGAAGTCGTTTCAACTCTGGGCACAGATGTCATTTAGAACACCGGTGATGAGAGTCAATGCCGAGATCAGAACACTTCAGGCTTACTGCGCGCGCATTTCAAAAAGCTATCCCGCCTTTGCTCTGCTCGTACTGCACAACCACGTTTTTTTTTTTTTTGCTTGGATTGCGTGCCGTTGGAACTCTGTGCTCGTCCGATATCAGTCGCAACAAACGGAACGCCCACTTATTTTTGCAATTTTTATGCCCATTTAACTAGGTCTTCGGAGGCCTTGTACGGAATGCCTTGATTTCACATTTGTCCTCCGAATACTGCTCAGCCCGAAGTATTCTGTTCCCATGGTCATTTACCTGCCGTGCGAGATCAGAGCACTGTGCCTTAAATTCATCATTTGAGGCTCTCAGGGCTTGGTTTTCATTCCTAATTTCTTCATACTCCTTGTTTCTCTAGCCAAAAAGCTTTAATACCCCTTATTTCCTTGCGAAAGTCTCGCTCGATTGTGTCCTTGAAATCGTTCAACTCCGCCCTAAGTTCACGCTTCAACTCATCAAAAAGTGACCTGATCTCCTTTGACATCCTTAAAACAATTAGCTATGCCAAAGACACAAACTGATACAAATGGCACCAATGACAGCAGCCGCAAGAACAATGAAAATCAAGAAATTAACTGATTCCCAACCTGCGCAAAACATGCGCAGAGTCCGTGAGCACACGTGAAGCCCGCTGCCGCCCTTGCTGCCAAGTGAAAAGAGCAGACAAGGTAGATATACCTGGTAGCGAAGCTTCCATAGAAGCCCATACGTTCAAAACATGGTTGCTTACCGGCGGTTCATGGGGCTTAGCGCCATCTGTGTGAGGAGGGAACACTTCCGGCGGAAGAAAAAATAATTTGACGTCATATCCGTCAAAAACAGAAGTGACGTCATTTTGTACTTATAGGCGCTAAATTTGTTTTCGGAGGCCTGCCATTAGAGCTGTATATTCAATGCCCCGCCATTCGACTTCATGGGCGTTCCGAGTTTTCAGCGCGAAAAGCGTTGCCGGAAAAGATCAGCCGTACGGGTGTCGAAATCGCATCGCTGCACAGAACATACTTTCTTTGGAGGCCGACGAACACTTTGGGCGTAGATTGCGTAGAGTGCTTGTCCTTTCGTCGGACGCCAAGCCCGTCGGCAGCGCTGTTGCACGAAAACAACTAAAGTAAACAAGTATCTGACGGTCGCAACTCACTACTTTTGACTGCACAGGCTAAGAAACAATAAAACTACCCGCGTCACCTAATTCAGACAAACGTCGACATGCAACACAACACATGTGACGGGGCGTATTGTAACAGGTGACCTTTAGAGTGCCCTTTTCCACGCACTCCAAGAGTTGCATGGCATTGCAAGTGATAGCGGCGTCAACGCCCGCCGCTATCGATGGGCGCTCTCACGGTGGGCCTTGAAAAAAGGTACATATTGATAATGATCTAGTAAAATACAGTTGTATCTTTTCTCGCCATGCATATATAAAATGAATTAGGAATTTTATTTTCACTGAATGAATCTAACTGCGTCTCGCTTTAATTTAAAAACGCTTTTTTTTCTTTCCCAGTGTTTATTCCCTCCAAACATAGTCGCGCTTCATTCGCTGCTCCCATAACCACCCTTGCTGATGTCGGTGACAATTGGTTCTGAACCGCTTTTCGCCCGAAGCTTCGCGACCTATGTGGATCGACCTTGGAGCAGACGGTGTGCTCGGTGCTTTTGTAGGGTCCGCACAGATGACGAGCCAGTGGGGCAGAAGCGGCAGTGTCGCAGTCAAATTTCCGTAGCTTGAAAGATTATGCTAACGTAGGAACCGCCGCTTTCCAATCCATCGCGATCAAGTCCAAAACGGTAGCAAAGCCACCAGAGCCGGTTTGTTGGATAAGGTATCAGCAAGTGCCTGCGTAAAAGATGCGCAGAGTGTATGAGCACACGTGAAGCCTGCGGCGCGCCCTTGCTGCCAAGTGAGCCAACCTCATTTTAATAACCGAGCCGTTATTCCGCTGCTCAACCGAAGTGTATTGTAGCTTTTTGCGAACTGCGCGCACTCTGACCGAAAAATGTTTGGAAAGTTTCATGGCGGTATTTTTCCGCTTATGACCGTTTTTCAGCACTACTAGCTTATCGCTGAAATCAAGCAACTTTATAATGATGGGGCGAGAACGCCCAGGGCGCCTTCTGCCTAACCTATCGAAGCGTTCAGTACGCGGACAGTCAAGGGAAAGCCTTTTGAACAGCTTCGCAACCTTGGAGTGCAGTGTGTCGCGATTCCCGTCGCTATCTTCTGCTATACCATGAAAAATTATGTTATTTCTGCGTGAGCGGTTTTCAAGATCATCATATTTGGCAGTTAGTTCAGTAACAGTGCGCTTTAGGCAAACCGCCTCAGAACGAAGGTGATCGAATCTTCATCAGATAGTGCCTTCGAACATGAGTTTTCGATAGCAGCCACACGCAATTCCGAAGCATTGAAACGTGTATTCACAGCTTTCTTTCATGTCGGATATATCTGGGGATATATTTTTCTGACAAGTAACAAAACCGGAAAGAGCCTTCACAAGAGAAGGGTTATCACAACAGGACATTGCCAACTCGACCGAGGTCTCAAGAGCGTTGAGAAAGCTTTCTTGGGACTAATCAGGTTTGCCAGTTTTAAACGCCGGTTTCTCTCAAAGTCACCGCTTAGGATGAGACGACTAAGGTAGTCGACGACATAAGAAAACTCGCACATGAGTCCACTACGCAAATAACTCTGTGGGCAACACAACTACAGCAGCAATCGATTATCGGATCGGATACAGTACGAGTTGTCCAGTGCCTTCTTGCTTGTACAGTACTTCTTGCTTGTCCTTCTTGATTGTACAGTACCTGTGCAAGCAAGAAGAGGCCCTTAGGAAACATGCTGAAGTTGCTGCTGCTGCATTGCCCACTGCCGGGGCACTCGAACGGCGGAGCATTTATGTTGCTGATGCTTGACGTCACCAATATGATGGCGTCACTTGTCGCTGTTGCAGTGGTCGGAGCATCCACGGGAGCGCGCTGAATAAAGGTGGATACACACGCGAGAGCAAAATCCCGCCTTCTCCGCGGCCAAACAGTCACGTGATCACTTGAATCCGGCGCAGCCGAGTTATGTCGCATTCCCACAGCCGGAGCACCGTTTGCGGAATCCGCGTGCTTACTCTCGCCTCCAACGCTTATTAGCAGCTGCGCGTTTGAATGCGCGCCGTGCTCTATATTCCATAGCGCTGTGAATCCCTCAACAAGAGAAAAAAATTGCGATTGCCTCGTCACTTAGCGTTTTCTTGTGCACCTCACTCATATTGAGGTCACGCAGGCTGCGCGGTCTGAGTAAATAGAAATGCGCGCGCAACCATGACTCGCCTTTCTCGCTGCACCACAGCAAAACCACGTGTGTTCACTACTGCACAACAACACACGTGGCTTTAAGCCGACAACACGCCATCGTAGCCACGCCAATATGTCCAATGTTGACAGATTTGACGCTGACTACGCTAAATTGACGTCAGACGACCGCCAAACGGACGGATGGAAATACCGGCGAGCATTTTCAATCCGGGCCGCGAGCGGAGGAGGCCGGACTAGGCGAAGGCGGCACGTTTTGATGACGCGCGCGTCACGTGATACGCCATCCGCTGCGAAAATTCCTCCTCCGTCCGGTCGTGTGAATGCACCTTAACCAGAGAAGGAAGAACGTGCGCAGAGAATTCACGCCGATCATCCGCCTGGACGATAGGGCTGAACCAAAACGAACTGCTGGCAATCACCACGTGTTCGACCGGTGCAGGGTGCGCCATGATCCGGAGACGAACGGCCAGCGAAGAAATCCGGGAGCTGTGGAAGCACGAAGAAGCGTTTAGGCAACGTTCTCAAGCTGCGGCTTTGCCCACTGGCTCTCAGTGGGACCCTCATAATGTTCTAGAACTAACTGCTTTTAAAACTGTTGGTTTATGGTTAACGGGAGATGATGGCTGCACATGTCACAAATGTGTGCCTTAACACGTCACAAATTATTGGTCGAACATTCCCAAGTCTGGATATCGCCTCAACAACACTGACGTCAAGTCATATGCCCCATCGAATAGCTATAAAGGCACCCGACGAGCTGTGCTTCAGCAGTGGGCGAGGCGGCAGCAATCCCGGCAACATGCTGAGCAGTCCTTTTTGCTTCATGCTACAGGTTAGCAGATATATGACAACCCGTGGTTATAGATCAGATAACCGGTTTTTGCTGATGTTTCCCTCCACTGTGTTTTAATTATTTTTGTCTAGTATACTTAGTCCATTATTCAGAGGTCTTCTGGTTGCGGAGTCGTAGAAGAAAATCCAGGTCCAGCAGAAAAGGATCTTTTGCTAGAACTGTTAAATGGGCAAAGTAAAATTCTTTCAATTATACAGGACATACAGGTAACACAAAATGAAATGCAAAGGAATCTATCAAAATTAACAGAAAGAACTGATGGTATCGAGCGGAGGTTGGGTGGTTTAAGTGTGCTGAACTCTAAAGTAGACAGCATCGAAACAACAATAACGAACTTGGAGGAACAACTCGCTAACATTAGTGAACATGTTAATGACCTAGAAAATAGAAGCAGAAGAAATAACCTAATAATTTAGGGCTTACATGAACCTAGAGTTGAGCCATCAGAAGACTTAGAACGTAAAGTAAAAGATGAAGTCTTTAATGAAAAACGAGGCATTAACGTAACCGGCATCGAAATGTGTCACAGACTCGGAAGAAAAAGCGAAAATAAAACCCATCCAGTGACTCTAAAATTTCTTGACTACGGAGAAAAAATTCCCTGCTTAGAGCATCGCATAAACTGAAAGGTATCGAACTGTCACTACCTGAAGACTTTTCGAGGCGAGTAGGAGAAACACGGAGGCTTTTATGGGAGAGTTCTACGGAAAGGCAGGAAAACGTGAAAGTAAAGCTGCTTTACGATAAGTTGAGCATCGACGGGACTTTCTTTGGTTGGGATGCTGAAAAAAGATCCTGTTATAAGTCGAAGAAATCAGGTCCTCAAAAGTGACAGACTAAGCGCAAGCGTGGCCCTTTAGGAATACTTAATGTAAATTGTAGCAGCGTTATAAACAAGCGTACAGATTTAGAGGGAATTCTTCCCAGATTCAGAAACCCAGATGTCGTTGTCTTGACGGTTCATCATCATCATCATCATCATCAGCCTATATTTATGTCCACTGCAGGACGAAGGCCTCTCCCTGCGATCTCCAATTACCCCTGTCTTGCGCTTGCGTATTCCAACTTGCGCCTGCGAATTTCCTAACCTCATCATCCACCTGACTTTCCTGCCGTCCTCGACTGCGCTTCCCTTCTCTTGGTATCCATTCTGTAACCCTAATGGTCCACCGGTTATCCATCCTACGCATTACATGGCCTGCCCAGCTCCATTTCTTCCGCTTAATGTCAACTAGAATATCGTCTACCCCCGTTTGTTCTCTGATCCACACCGCTCTCCTTCCTGTCTCTTAACGTTACTCCTAAGATTTTTCGTTCCATTGCTCTTTGTGCGGTCCTTAACTTGTTCTCGAGCTTCTTTGTTAACCTCCAAGTTTCTGCCCCGTATGTTAGCACCCGTAGAATGCAATGATTGTACACTTTTCTTTTCAACGACAGTGGTAAGCTCCCAGTCAGGATTTGGCAATGCCTGCCGTATGCACTCCAACCCAATTTTATTCTTCTGTAAATTTCTTTCTCATGATCAGGGTCCCCTGTGAGTAATTGACCTAGATAAACATATTCCTTTACAGACTCTAGAGGCTGACTGGCGATCCTGAATTCTTGTTCCCTTGCCAGGCTATTGAACATTATCTTTGTCTTCTGCATATTCATCTCAACCCAATTCTTGCACTTTCTCGATGAAGGTCCTCAATCATTTGTTGTAATTCCTCTCCATTGTTGCTCAATAGGACAATGTCATCTGCAAACCGAAGGTTGCTGAGATATTCGCCATCGATCCTCACTCCTAATCCTTCCCAGTCTAAGAGCTTGAATACTTCTTCTAAGCATGCAGTGAATAGCATTGGAGAGATTGTGTCTCCTTGCCTGACCCCTTTCTTGATAGGTATCTTTCTACTTTTCTTGTGGAGAACCAAGGTAGCTGTGGAATCCTTGTAGATATTTGCCAAGATATTCACGTATGCCTCCTCCACTCCTTGATTACGCAATGCCTCTATGACTGCTGATATCTCTACTGAATCGAATGCCTTTTCATAATCTATGAAAGCCATATAGAGAGGTTGATTGTACTCCGCAGATTTCTCGATTACCTGATTGATGGCATGGATATGGTCCATCGTAGAATATCCCTTCCTGAAGCCAGCCTGTTCTCTTGGTTGACTGAAGTCAAGTGTTGTCCTGATTCTATTGGAAATTATCTTGGTGAATATTTTATACAATACTGAAAGCAAGCTAATGGGTCTGTAATTCTTCAATTCTTTAACGTCTCCCTTCTTATGGATAAGTATAATGTTGGCGTTCTTCCAGCTCTCTGGTACACTTGAAGTTGTGAGGCATTGCGTATAAAGGGCCGCAAGCTTTTCAAGCATGATATCTCCTCCATCTTTGATTAAATCTACTGTTATTCCATCTTCTCCAGGCGCTTTTCCCCTGGTCATGTCTTTCAAGGCCCTTCTAACTTCATCGCTAGTTATAGAAGGAGCTTCTGTATCCGGTTCATCACTATTTCGAATGGAAGAGGCTTGGCTGTTTTGGCTACTGTACAGATCAGTATAGAATTCTTCTGCTGCTTTTACTATGTCATCGAAATTGCTGATGATATTACCATGCTTATCTTTCAGTGGCATACATCTTGCCTTGTCCTATGCCTAGTTTTCTTCTTACTGATTTCATGCTGCGTCCATATTTTACGGCTTCCTCCATTTTTCCCACGTTATAATTTCGAATATCCTTACTTTCTTCTTGTTGATCAGTTTTGACAGTTCAGCGAATTCTATCTCATCTCTTGAGTTGGACACTTTCATGTTTTGTCGTTTCTTTATTAGGTCCTTTGTTTCTTGGGAGAGCTTCCTACAGGTTGCTTGGTGCCTTACCTCCCACTTCAATTGCTGCTTCTGAGATCAAGCCTAGTTACGGTTTCATTCATTAGCTCTATGTTATCTTCATCTTCCTGTTCTAAAGCTGCATATTTGTTTGCGAGCACCAGCCTGAATTGGTCTGCTTTACCCTTACTGCCTCTAGGTTGGCCTGTTTCCTCTTGACTAATTTCACTCTCTCCTCTCTCAAATTGAGAGAAATCCTAGACCTCACTAACCTATGGTTCACTGCACTTAACCTTACCTAACACTTCTAACATCTTGCACTATGCTTGGATCGGCAGAGAGTATGAAATCTATTTCATTCCTTGTTTCTCCATTAGGGCTTTTCCAGGTCCACTTCCTGTTGCTGCGCTTCCTGAAGAAGGTATTCATTATTCGGAGCCTATTCCTTTCCGCGAATTCTACCAATCTCTCCTCTTGCATTCTAGAATCGATGCCGTAGTTGCCAATGGCTTGCTCACCAACTGCTTTTTCCCACTTTTGCATTGAAGTCGCCCATGACTAAAGTATACTGCAGTTTGCACCTTTCTCATTGCTAGTTCAACATCTTCATAAAACTGTTCTACTTTCTTCATCATCGTGACTAGAGGTTGGGGCATATGCTACTACCTTCATTTTGTACCTCCTATTCAGCTTATTACGACGACTGCCTACCCCTTTCATTAATGCTGTAGAATTCATCAATGTTGCCGCTACGTTGTTATGCACTAGAAATCCTACCCCGGATTCTTCTTATCTGGAAGACCTCTGTAGCAGAGGACGTGGCCGTTAGTCAGTACTGTGTAAGCCTCACCAGTTCTTCTAACCTCGCTAAGGCCAATAATACCCAGGAAATGCCTGATAATTCTTCAAATAGTCCTGCTAAGCTAGCCTCACTCGAGAGGGTGCGCGTGTTGAACGTTGCCAGGTTCAGTTTCCATTGGCGGCCTGCCTTGACCCAGAGATTCTTAGCACCCTCTGCCGCGTAGCAGGTCTGACCGCCGCCTTGGTCAGGTGCTCCGCAGCCACTGGGAACTGAGGGCCATGGGTTAATTGTCGGAGTCATGAGGGAGGTAGTGGCCGAATACTGCACCAGGGAGGCCAATTCCTGTTCTGGTGAGGGAGTGACTTTGATGAAGCTTAGTGGGCCTGCCTAGTTTGTTGCACCTGAACTAGTATAGCCCCACTAGCTCTCGGCAATATGTTTTTTTTTTCTTTGCCGGTGTCAGGCACCACTCCATGCCTGAAAATGTAGGGAATGGAGCAGGATTCGAACTTACGACCTTCAGATTTGAAGTCGGTGTTCTACCTCTACTCCACGCCACCACTCTCTTGACGGTTAAATGAAGAAATATACGATAGCGAGTTCATTCCACTTGGGTATAGCGCATTCAGAAAGGACAGGGGTGGAAGCGTAGCCATCCGTTTCAAGGATAAGCTCTTAAAAATACCTGACTTATTGGATGTTGAATGCATTTTTTTGCAAGGCATACCATGAAAATGTTCAATATGTCATAGCTGTTCTGTATAGAACTCTTAATTCTGGTGTTGAAGTTTTGGATTCATTGAAGCTATACATGAGCGAGCATGTGAAAGCCGGTGACTGCAATATTCTCTCTGGAGATTTTAACTTGCCAAACATTGATTGGGAAACGATGTCGCTCAAAAGTGATAACGACAGCTTAGGGTAAGGCCATGCTAGACATTGCCTTTTCTTTTAATTTATTACAGTTAGTGGATACCTGTACTAGAATACACGGTAATTCTGAAACAATTCTGGACCTCTTCTTTGTAAGTGGGACCATAGGTAGTCAAACTAAGTGCCATGTATTTCCCGGTATATCGGATCAAGAGGCTGTGTTATTGACAATAAACAATACGAATTTGAAAGACAGCTGTAATGCTGTCCGTTTCTGCAACTTCTGCCGAGCTGATGATGTCCATATTATAGACACATTTTCGTTTTACTTAGATTCATTTTCAAAATGTTGTAGACGTTCAGGGAATATGGGAACGCTTTAAGTGTATTGTTAATGATTGCATTGAAAAATGCACCAACTAATGTTAAGACAAGAAAAAAGAATCCCTGCATTCTCGGTAGACGCTCAGATTGAAAAAGCAGTTCAAGAGGTTAAAAAATGAAGGTAAAAATCACGCAGTGTTTCTCCAGATCAACGGCAGAAAGCTATCACTCTTTCATTTAAACTTCGGATCCATCTACTGATAAACAACGTTACTATGGAGAATCATTGCCTAAATTTATCACGGCGTCTTCCGAGAGTTTTTGGCAGGAGGTGTCACCGAAACATTACCAATGCGATGTACTTGAAGTTAATGGTATTCACTTGAGTGATGAAGAAAAAATTGCTAACCTTATTTAATGAACACTTTCACTCTGTTTTTACTTGTGATTATGGTGTCTTACCTGTTCTTGAGAATTTTTTGCCCCCAATATCTCATGTCTCTCTAAGAGAACAGGGTATATTCCACATGGTTTTAAAACTTCATGAAAAGAAAAGTTCAGGCCCAGACGATATACCCAACACTTTCCTAAAAAGGTATGCCAAACGGGTTTCGAAATGCTTGAACATTGTGTTTTTACGTTCCCTAGAAGAAGGTCAACTCCCGAATGACTGGAGAACAGCCTGAGTAATACCACTTCATAAACAGGGTGCCAATCAGTGTATAAAGAACTACCGTCCGGTATCGTTAACCTCTAGGACCTGCAAATTATTGAGCGCATAATACATAAACATATCGTGGATTGCTTAGATACGCACAACATCTTAACAGAATGCCAGCATGGATTTCGGAAAGGGTACTCAACTTGTACGGAGCTAGTTGCCAGCATCCATGATTTTGCCGTATCTGTAAATGCGTAAAACAAATTGATGCAATTTTATGAACTTTTTGAAAGCGTTAGACAAGGTATCACATAGTAAACTGCTATTTAAATTACTTAATATGCTTAGAAACTCGCAAATTGTTAATGGTATTTCAGCGTACTTCAACAATCACCACCAGTTTGTTGCATTTAAAGGCCATCGATCTAACCAATTAGCAGTGAAATCAGGTGTCCCGCAGGGCTAGGCTGTAGGGCCCCTCCTTTTTCTTAAGCATATAAAGACAGACTTATGTAAAAGATGTATCAGTCAAAATTGTACGCGAACGATTGCGTTCCATACACGGAGCTTGATGATCAATCGGGTCAGGCATTGCTAAACAATGATTTTCAGCGTGTTGCTTCATGGTGTAAGAGGTGGCAGGTGTGTATAAACTTCGACAAGACTGTTTTTATGCGGATCACTCGAAAAAAGGGGCCCTTAACGTTTTCGTACAATTTTAACAATGTGCTTCTGTCTGAGGTGTCCTAATGCAAGTATCTTGGGCTATGGATTTCAAACAATCTTAGGTGGAATAAACATATTCATTACGTTACAGCTAATGCTTACAGGAATTTATTCTTTTTAAGAAGAATGTTAAGTCTGGCTACCCTGCTGTAAGCACATTACCATACAAATCCATTGTCCTCCCATTTTAGACTATGCTGCTATAATATAGGACACCTATACAAAAGGTAATATTCTGAAACTAGACAATTTCATTTATAACAGATATTTATAACAGTTTGCTACGCAGATCAGTGACTGAACTACAAGCTCGCTCTAACCTAACCCCGTTATCCAATAGAAACCGCTCATCGCGTCTAAAATTGTATATAAATTAGTTAAGGGGCACTATAACGTCGACGTTAGCGAATGGATTGCATTTTCTTCTGGTTATTCAATGCGCGAGAGACATGAACTAACAATAACACCTTTTCGTTCTCATAATGACTCTTTCAAGTATTCATTTTTTCCACGAACAGTAAGAGACTGGAGTAACCTCAGCAGCTGCATCGTTCAAGCAGACTCTTAGTCAGTTTTTTCATCCATTCTTGATGGCTGAAACACAATTGGCTATATTTATAGTGACTTTCTATATGCTATCTGCGTTGAATGTTCCTCTGTTTCATTTGCACATTTGATAAATGCTTTAATTTTTAGATTTTGTAGTGTTCTTTCTTGACTGTGACCTATGCATGTACATATATTTTGTTTGCCATCATGCTGTATTTTTTTCATGTATTGTATCCCACCCTGGTAAAACCCCGGTGGGCATTCAGTACCAATAAATAACAAAAATAAATGAAATAAAACAATGCCTCACAACTACTAATATATTGGATTCGAGAGCGTTTATTGTCCAGGCTTCTGAGGCATCTATTCATAAACACTCTACTGAACTGCTGAATTATATGACTGACGCCCTGACGCGTCAGTTAATCCTCGCCGCTCTATCAGTCATCAGACAATGCCAGGATGGGCATGCCGTCTACAAAGGAAAAAAAAAAGAAACGAAAATGAAGCCCTGTCCAGAAAGTTCCGGAGACCGTATATATTCTTCGTTCCACGGCCGCGTTCTGCACTCCACTCACGTATGAGCTCTCGGTTCAGCTTTTATCCGCTTTTTCGTGAGAAAAACGACCTCCACAGCTGCGCTAACAGAGTCCGCCTGCTACGCTAGCATTAGAGACGAAGAACTCCGCTGCTCTTGTAATTTTCCCTCAAATAATTTTTTTGTTGAGCATAATAGAGTAAACGCCAAGGAGAATGTGGAGACTCGGCGACGATGCTATTAAACATCTTACTGAAAGGAGGAACCAGCCTGGTGTCCACATATACATCGACGTAAGTGAATTTCCTCATTTCATTTTCTGTTGCTGCGGATAGCCGTACGAGGCATCGTGCGCTGTACCCGTTTCGCCCCGGTATGAACGACGCTAGGTGAACCTCGTAGAACTTTCTTTGCAAGTCTTGCATCACATTACGTGCGGGTGCAACCCATCAAAACATAATGTTCGTCCTCGGATCTTCGCATATTTTTTGTGTTTAAAGAGATGGGGAACGTTTGGCGTCACCAATTTGTGTTACAGCTGTATGTTGACTTATGTTGGCTGTGGGGCAATGTTATATATCTATTGCTTTGTGGGTAACATTAAAATTTTTTTGGCGAGCAGTCTTCCATGGAGTTAAAATAATCGCGAAGCTGCTACACAGCTACAACGGCACAGTGAAGTGAATATGAATGAGAATTTTCATTGAAAGAAACAATAAGATGACAGGTAAACACTAAAGTGAAGCAACGACAAAGCATAGAATGATCCAGGTGGAATAGAACCGACAGGGACAAAAAGCAAAACGCAGGTCGCCGTAGCTACACTAGAACATATATTTAGAACAAAATTAATTCAACACTGTTTCGTCGAGGGTGGCGACATGGGCTTGTGGGTCGGTGTAAAGATAATTACGAGGACGTTCTTCACACTTGGTTGTAGTGCCGCGCGATGAGGAAAGGACGCAAGAAAAGCAGACGAATTCGTGATCAAAACCCAAACTACATTTATGATAAGAAAAACCAAACTATACCAGGACATAACGTTAAGGCACATGGTATGACAGACGTACAAGACTAGAAGTGGTAAGGTTGCCGTGAGTTCTAGAAACAAAACAGTTCAAAAGAGCTCACGTTACGGTAGACATAAGACGAGAGGTTGCCGAAGTGAGGGGCGATGAGGTCACGACGCTGAACACAGGCCTCGATGTTCGACGGTGAGGAGAAGATGGCTCTTGGCACATCGGGGACGACCGCTCAGCGGTCACCCTGCATCGCAGCCGCAGTGCAGGTTGCCGGAATGGTCAACCTGCCCAGCGGACAGCTCGCGCGCGAGTCGCAGTGCTCGGCGCATATGCGGCCATTAGCCAGGCCACGAACGGTGCTCCGCTGAACAGCTGACCGAGGAAATGCCTTGCCCGCGATCCGCAATGCTCGAGGCAAGTTTTAGCACATCAGGGCTAGCCACCTTCTGAGATGATTTACTCGTTCTGGCGAACGCCTAGGCCAAGGAAAACGGTAGGGCGACAGTTCCATGGACGGCCACGTCCTTGGAGCCTTGATTGTCGGCGTTCAAAACGTCGGCCTACTGTCTTCCGCCTCTATCTGACTAGGTGCGTCTCCCGCCACGAAGCATTTCGTCACGTGTTTTCTAATGGTGGACCAATCGTAGCACGACGCATCTTGGGAATAAAACAGGGCCATCGCTGATTTGATGAGATCACTTACATGCGTGGTCCAATGGCAAAAGAAGCCGTGCGCACTTCGCCGTCGTCGGCATCGTTTTCTTTCATTCATCACAGTCGGTCATCAGCAAATAGTATCTGGATAGCGCAGCAAAACGCGGACACAATAAGAAACGAAGACTTCTTCTTCTTTTCTGCGGTTTTACGTGCCAAAACCAGTTCTGATTATGAGGCACGCCGTAGTGGAGGGCTCCGGATGAATTTTGACCACCTGGGGTTCTTTAACGTGCACTACAACGCAAGCACACGGGAGTTTTTGCATTTTGTCCCCATCGGAATGCGACCGCCGCGGCCGGGATTCGATCCCGCGACCTCGTGCTCAGCAGCGCAACGCCTTAGCTGACTGGGCCACTGCGGCGGGGCTTCTCGGCCTTTTGGCTAAGATCAAAGTGAAGACGAAGACAAACGCTAACTATCAACAATGAAATTTGTTTGCGGGATCGGTGGTACTTAGAGACCGCAAACTCACATGCACAGCGATATGAACAGACATGTACACAGGTACAGCCAACGACACAACTTTACGGACCGCCGGATCTCAGAAAACGCTCGGTTCCCGAGCAGCCTGTAGCAGCAGCCAGTAAAACTGTATACGGCAATTTTGTTAGCATATTCTAATACCAGGCTGCGTTGTGAGGCTGCGGGGGTATTCATGTCTTTCACACATTTCATGATCCGTAATATTTTGTCGCGGATTCTACATGTCGCCATATGTACCTTGTGCACAAGTGCAAAGTGTATCAGGGGACGTGTTTCTTGCTTTTCATTGCAAAACGTCTACTCGTCGCATTCTTCTAGATGACACGGCTATTAAAGAGTGGGATAAGTGCGAGTGTGCGAGATTAATAATAGAAACTGAGCAACACCTCCAGGCAGCTGACCAATGCATCAGCAAGCCGTCACTATCAGTGTCCGCGAGATAGTTAAACTATTCGCGCGTGCCATGAAAGCTGATCGCACATGCAATGTATCATTTAGGTTTTCTATGTGTTTTTCTGATGTACCGATTTCGGAGTGTTTTGATGCCATCGTGTACGTACCTCCAAAGTTGATATCGCTGTGCACGTGGTTTTTGTGTGTCTATAAGTGCTACCGATTCCGGAAATAAATTTCGGTATTGATAGCACTTGTCTTTGTCTTGGTATCTTCTTGTGTCCGTGTTTTGCTGCGCTATACAGATACCATTGCATGTTGTTTCGTCCCTACAAGAAAAAAATGCTTTACAAACCGAGGAACCAAGTCAGTTCCTTGTTGGAAAGTAGGCAGGGCAAGATGTGCCTGGAAGCATAGAGAAGCACAACGACTCGGATACAGGCAGCCATCGACGGTCGTACACCGCACGTCAATCCGACTGCAGTGCCATAGTAGCGACGCGCGCTGGTAACGACTAGCAGGATACTCTAATATAAGGTGCTAAAGTGCCTCGCCGGAACTACAAGACGTACACGACAATGTCTCCGCCCGCCCTTGTCGGTATAAACTGTCGCACACCGAATAGAGGCGATGATTACGCCAAGTAATGATGGTCTAGAACTACGAGGCAAGCCTCCACCACGAACATGGGGAGGAAACCATTCATTTTGAACGCTGCTCTGACTTCTGTCTTGAAGAGGTCGCGACGAATTGACAGATGAGTGTCGTGAAGCGTAAACATTTCCCGGCAGTCACATTTGTTGTGAGCAAAAGTGCACGCCTCTGTCTGGTAGAAAAGCCTAAGCGGGCTCGATATGAATGTTCACATCCATTTGACATGTGCCACAGGGATGTCAGAATAACAAGAACGGCGCCTCTCCAGCGCCTTATCCAATCCCAACGCTGTATACAAGAGCGATTGGCCTCATCAAACATTCCATGTGCACGGGCGTACCTCGGGAGCCACGCTTCTCCTACCGTGACTAGTCTTTGACTAGGGCGTGAATATCGGAACATAGAGGTATGCTTGTCTTGTACACTGCTAACGGAAAAAAGGAACTGACACTTGTGATGTGATTTGTGAGCAACTCTCCTCCGTCGAGCCTAGGCAAACATTCGCGCTGAAGCAGCATGCGCGTGACTGGCGTGCAGGTCACTGGGTGGCTTAACTTTCAGAACGCTCTCAGAATCGCCAAAGTACATGTAGTATTTATTTTTATGCAGTAGGTCATTATAACATTACTTAAACTTTGGAGACGTGGGCTGAGCTTTACCCAAGCGAAAAAGTTTTTATGAGCGAACCACGTTGGTGGCGGAAAAGTTTTCGTTGACTGTGACGTTGTTGAGCTGCTGTTGCGGACACAGTGACGCTACTTTCTCTTTCATGTTCAAGTATATTGCTGACAATAGTTGAGCACCTAGGAGGTGAAAAGGTACCTAAGCAACGAACCCGTTAATAGGAATCAATAATAAATCTGCCAAGAGCTACAGTATTTTCGTGAGGTAACATTCCGTCATTTGTCTGCGAGGTTTGCTTGCGGTACGAAATCCGCAAATGATTTCTTTTTTTTTCATTTCGTTTCTTTACCTTAAAGGGGGTATTACATAAGGGGTGGGTGTACATAAATCACAAATAAGCTATTCAATATTGCCATAACAGGTATTCAGACACTTTGGCAGAAAAAGATGATGGACAGGTGATAGTGACAATATTGTTAGGAAGGCCGTTCCAGTCTTTGGCTGCACGAGAAAAGAAAGATGCTGAAAAATTACCAGTCCTGAGACGTGTAAGAGAAACTTGCAGTTGATGACCAGTGCGACGAGATATATATGCGGGTGGGGTGATGTAACGAGCACTATTAAGTGAAGAATAGAAAAGCTTGTGGAATAGACAATGTGTTGCTATTCGTCGGCGGAGAGATAAAGTTCGCAACTCAGATTCCGCTTTGAGGGCGGTAACACGGACTTCGTGCGAATAAGATGAGTGCATGAATCTGGCGGCACGATTTTGTACTGCTTCAAGTTCATCTACGAGGCATACTTGATGCGCTGACCATATGGATGACAGATACTCTACTTTCGAGCGGATAAGTGATTTATAGGCTAGTCATATAACCTGTTTGGGCGCGTGACGAAGGTGACGTTTCAGGAAACCGAGAACTCTATTTGCCGATGATATGACGTTTGTAACATGTGCATGCCATGTCAGATCATTGGAGAAAGTAACGCCTAAGTGTTTGAGATATATTACTGGTAGCATAGGTTGGATAGCAATTGCGTACGGGAATGTAACGGTACACTTTTGGCGGGTGATGGAAAGCAGTTTACATTTGGTCAGGTTAAGGGTCATTAGTCAGCGGTGGCACCATTCCTGGACATGGTCTAGATCATGCTGAAGTTTTTCTGCGTCGCAATGGTTAGAAACTGGTCGGTAAATTACGCAATCGTTAGCGCACATTCGGATTTGGCAAGATAAATGTTAAGGCAAGTCGTTAATATATATTAGAATAGAAGAGGGCCGAGAACAGTACCTTGGGATACGCCGGATGTTACAGGAGGTCAGAGGAATGGTTATTACCAAGAACGTGTTGAGATCGATTAAATAAGAACTCCTCGATCCAAACCAGAATCAAGTTTAACTGGGTTAGTTTTAATTGCAATCGTTGATGCGACACTTTATCAAACGCTTTAGCGTAATCTAGAAAAATGGCGTCAGTTTGCATGTTGGCGTCGAGGTTGACGTGCAAGTCACGAATGAAAATGGCCAGTTGTGTCTCGCATAAGAACCCCCCTCGAAAGCCATGCTGGGATCGATGAAAAAAATTATTTTTATCGAGAAATGCCATGATATGAGAACAAATGACATGCTCTATGTTTTTGCACGGGTCAACTAGTTAATGATATGGGGCGGTAATTTAGTGGGGAATCTTTTTTACCAGATTTGTAGACAGGAACCGACCCTCCCCACTTTCCGCTCATTTGCCATGAGACCTACAGGGAGCGAATGAGAAGAGAAAATACACAGATACGCAGTGATGGTATGACTGGTGTTCTTTAACAGTTTGGAATTATTTCATCGACGCCTGTCGATGAAGAAATCTTAATGTTTTCTAACAAAGGTGAAATTCCATCGTGAGATATTGTGAGAGCAGGCATAGAAGATAGCATTCTAGCCGGTGGCGTAGGTAATGATGTACTGGGTTCTTTGTTTAAAGACTGCTAAAGCAACGTTAAAGGTGTGAGCGCATTCGAGGTCCCTGAAAGATTCTCCCAATTTTTAGTCAGAGTGATAGCGCGCGATTCAATAGGGTTTGATGACTTTCTAAAATTTTCGCGGGTTAACATTTAACAATTTTGTCAATCGCAGTTGAAAAATTTATACTTAGCATTGCTCACAGAAATCAGGCAAGCATTCTCGGCAGTATAATACCGCTGCCTCGCATTAGGCGAGCCTCTCAGCTTAGCAGCACGAAAAAAGAGCTTTTTTCTGCCTTCTAATCTCTTTAGCATCTTAGTGTACCACGGCTTTTGGTGGTTTTTATGGAAGATAATTTTAGGAATGAATTTATTGGCCAAGTCCTGTATTTTGCACTTGAATATCTCCCAGCTCTCCGGGAGAGGCATGCTGTAAAATTGGGCTTCAAATATTGGAAAGAAATTCCTAAGCTCGTTGTTTACAGCGTGGTAGTTAGCTTTTCATAGACAACGATCGTTTTTTTTTATGTTTTATGCGGCGTTCAGGGTAAAACGCAATGTCTGCATGGATAACTTTGTGGTCACTAATTTCTTGAAAGTACGTGATGGATGATAAGCTCTCGGGATTCGTAGTTAGTATAAGGTCCAAAATATTGGTACTGTGCAAGCAACGCGCGTTCGTTGGTTTACTAATTCAGTGAGATTGGCATTCAAACATACTTCTATAAAATCCTTTGATTGTCCGTGGTTCGTACTTGAGGGACTTATTTTCGGCCAGTCGTTACCGGGATAATTGAAATCTCCAAATAGTAAGATATGTGAATTGAGGTGTGCTGCCCCGAGATCGCTCAGGATATTGTTAAGTTTGCTTGAAAAGTTAGGTCAAGTATGCGGAGCCCTGCAGCTAACACCGAGTAAAACTGATTGCGGAGATGAGCGAAAAATAAGCCATAACATTTCAAGATCGCAGGTGATGTTTATTGGTGAGCATGATAAATCAGGACCCACAACAATCAAGACACCGCCCCCTCGCGTGCATCTGCGGTCAATACTGAAAACTTGGAAACCTGATAAGTGAGCAAGTACTTCTGTGTCAGTGACATCAGGAGTAAGCCACGTTTCGGTTAGTATCAGCATATTGCTATTGGAAGAAATCATGACGTTAGAGACTAGCCCACGCTCATTTATTGCGAATGTTGTGAATATGGCGGATAATGAAAGATTATTTCTTGGCATCGGTTAGGAGCGGTTAGTAACATTTTCCCGGGCGGACGATTGCTATGCGGCTTCTTTTACAGTTTGAGATACGTTATCAAACACGTAGCGCTTCGGTCCGATGTGCAGGGTTTGTAGCGCAGATTAAATGGGCGGATTGCTTCGTGGCAAATGCTACGAGGTGGCTGCAACCAATTCCAACTGTACGATAAAAATCTTCGCCAATAGTATAATTGGTACCTTTTAGTTTTAGGGCCCTCGACAGTACAGTTTCTTTTGTTTTAAAAAATGTGAATTTTGCTATTGTTGGACGAGACCGGTCCTTCGAATAGCGTCCAATCTCTTTCGCGTCGACATGTATGTCTAAAGGCTCGCGGCAGTGTCTAATGATAAGTTGTTCCGATTGAGCGTGCGATTCAGATGTAGTTTCACGGAGTCCGTAGAACACCAGTTGTTCCGTCGTGTTAGGTTTTCGGCATCATCAAAATGTGCCTCTATTTTTGAAATTAGGCGAGTATATATAGCTCTAGCTGCGTCGGCGCGGATAGCTTCTGTAACTGTTCAAAGTGTCTGAAGGCTGTTGTAATGGCTCGCAAGTTCAGCCAGACGTTTTCCGAGGTCAGATACATTCCGGTCGGTAGCTATTACCGTATTTTCGCGCGTATAACCCGCCCTTGCATATAACCCGCACCCCTAACTTTGAAGTCCACAAAAAAGAAAAAAAAATTACCTCGCGTATAACCCGCACACGTATCCGCAAAAATGAGGACTAGGGAGTTACAACTACGCGCAGTCGTCATTTCGTTTTCAAAGAAACCAAAAAAACTTATTTCAAAACGACTGCCGCAACGTTGTCAGTGCTGTCGTCCGATTCACTGCTGCCATCCGAGGCTTCATCGCCGCTCCCAAAGACGTAATCGTCTTCGGAACCATCTCGCACCAGCTCTGTTGCCGATTTCTTCAGCAGCGGCTACGATCTTCAGTTTCTATTTCACTTTGAAAGACTGCCGCCGAGGCACACTCGTAATGCCTAAACAAGGCTGGCCAACTGTGCAAACGGGGCTTACAAGAAAACGCAGCTGACTCATGCGAAAAGCGTGCGAAAAGCATGTAACCAGACTATGGATGTGGATCTGGCTATAACCTGTGTTAGCCTCTAATTGGCTTAACACACCTCGATGTCGATAGGCATATGGACAACGCGGACTCTGCACGGCAGGCCGCGCGTTGCCGTGAAGCCGACCCCCACCCCTCCCTTCGCGAATCTTCGCAGATAACCCGCACCCTCACTTTTTAAGCCATTTTTCCAATTCTTGGTGCGGGTTATGTGCGAGAAAATACGGTAATTGAGATTTTAGATCTTGGACTTCAGAAAATAGCTTTGATTGGCCACTAGATATCTTTTTTAGCTAAGCGAGGATAACTGCAGTATCCGGACCGCGGTTAGTTTATATATCTCCTGAAAGTAAGAGTAGCAGGCAAAAAATGACATGGAAACAATCGGCAACACCAGCGTTAAGGCACTGTGGGCTTGGCAACTGTACTAAAAAGTAGTTATTTGACTTTTTGGCAAAGAGGCTAAGACGGTCACCAACCTGCATCAAGAAGACGAAAAGATTAGTAGCCTGCGCAGTTGCAAAGCCTCCAAGCCCACAAAGTGCCGCTAGTGGTTGCCCCAGTATTAAGGCTGGCGATAGCGATGATGTCGGTTGTGATGGGGCTTTCCATTCCGCTGCGAGGGGCGAGTAATCCAAGGAAGAGTGCATCGTAAGTTCTACGAAGGGTGAAACGTTGGCAGTGGTTCGTTGACGGACGCCTGACACGTCCACGTTGAGAAGGATTGGCAAGTTTGAAGGTACGGTCAGTGGCGTCGTCACCACTCCAGGAAGGAAAATGCAGGCGATGAGCGGACCGAGCACCTGCATCACGAAGACGAAAGGATTAGTGGCCTGCGCAGTTGAAAAGCCTCCAAGCCCACCTGCAAAGCCGCCACGCGCATGTCCCGTGGGGGTCAGTCTTCTACTTCGGTTATTCTAGATTGCAAGCGGTTGTTCCAATGGCTAGTTCTTTTTCAGAGTTCCTCGTACTTGCTAGATTTTCCAACAAGTGATTCAGGTCAGTTTCGAATACGAGTAAAGTATTCGAAAGTATTTTGTATTTTGTAAAGTATTTTTGTGTGTACCAAACTTTGTTATTCTCGTCTGCCTTTCTTGCAAACGCACTCTGGCGGATCTCCTTCATAGCATCGGTGCCTTCGGGTAAATATTAGAAATTTTCACGGCGCAGAAAAGTACTCGAGATGGACGACAAACAATGAAAAATACGTGCATATATATATATATATATATATATATATATATATAACTGGTGGAGGTGCTGGGTAAGCGTCCTCACGGATGTTGCAGACCCCTCCAAGAATCCGCGCTACGAATCCAGTGCCTGTCGACACTCCCGTGCATCGGGCCAGCCGCAGGCTCAGGGGGCTGACCCCAGAAGTCGTCGACGCTACGGTTCCCACCACATCAACCGGTATGACCAGCGCTTCCGTTCAAACCGCCCCGTTCTTCCGTTCATTCCGACGCAGAAACGCGATATGGTCGTCGGTGAATAGGCGTAGCATCGCCAGTAGGAATCAGATGCTTGACCGCGAGCGTCTGGCCTAAAGGGCGATCGACGAAGTCGAAAATATGTCGGTAGGCCGATAACACTTTGCAAAGGTCTTCAGCCTGTGTAGAGGACAGGTCCGCCGCAACCATTTTCTTTGTGTGGGGATCGGCGCCAGAGGCTGGCGTGAGGGGCATGCCAAGCTCGGAAGTACCATAAGTTGATAAAGTTGCCACTTGATGGTCGCCGAGGCAATCAACGTTGGCAAGCAAATACCTTGCGGGAGAATTTGTTTTGCCAATCCAAAGTTAAAGATAGGCATGCGAGTGCAGTTATTAGTAATAGTACGAATACTGTAAGGCGCGGTGACGTCATACTGTAGTGGAATGTCGGGCAGAGGAGTGACGAGGTACTCGCCATCAGCAACAGGTGGGGAAGACAGCAGTTCAATATAGGCTATTGACTTTGGTGGTAGGCGAATAAATCCGTTGGGGCGTGAGCGGCACTGGGGTTCATTAGGAGGTTCTGCGAGAATCGGCAACTCAAGGCGAAGGGTACTGGGAGAGCAGTCAATAAGAGTAGATGCGCAGAAAGAAAATCGAGTCCGAGAATTAGGTCGTGGGGGCAATTAATTAGCAAGCACGGTGAAGAGGACATGAGTGCGGCGGCCGGCGATGCTGACACGTGCCGTACACATGCCGACGATAGGGACAGTACCGCCATCTGCGACGCGGACGACGCGTGCCGACGTGGGGTGAGGTGCTTTCTGAGTCGTCGTTGGAAGGAAGCACTCATGATTGAAATTTGGGCCCCTGTATCGATCAGTGCAGTGACAGGATAGCCGTCGACGTCAACGCCAAGAACGTTTTCGTTCGTAGGCAACGTGACCAGAGGATTTGAAGGCAGGGTCGACAACGCAGCTTCACCTCCAGAAGCTGCAGAGCCTAGTTTTCCGGCGGCATCCGGGAGGCGATAGGCGGCGAAGAAAAGCGACGGGGTTGGGGCGAACGAGACTGATGCGTCGAGGTGACGGCGAGCGGCTGTAGCGAAGGTTCGGCGCAGGGGCATCAGCGGCAGTGGGTTCATAGCGGGTGGCATAGGGAGCAGAAGGTCCAAAGGTGCGGGAATAAGCGGCGGCGTATGTCCGAGAAGGAGGTGGCAATCGGTTGCGGCAGTGACGAGCGACGTGACCGATGCGACAGCAGTGGTAGCAGATCGGCCTGTCTTCAGGGGTACGAAATTCGGATGCATTGCGGCGAGATGTGGCAGAAAAGGATTGCCGAGGGCGAGGAGGGCAGCAAGAGAACTGGGGAACGCTAGGTTGAGAAGTTGAACACACGGAGTTCAGACCTATGTTCTCAAATTCCTTTCTTACGACGGCCTGAATCATCGCAATCGTGGCAGCTGGCGGATCAGGAGGCGTCGCAGAGAAAGCTGGGGAACAGGTGGCCTCGAGCTCGCGGCGAACAATACGGCATACGTCGTCACAGGTGGTGGTCTGACGCGGTCGACCCTCACATGTCGACGTAGCAGCAGTGTTGGGTAACCGCGTGATGTGGGATGATACGGCGGCTCTTAGCGTGTTCAAGGCGACGGCATTCTTTTATGATGCCGTCCATAGTCGAGACATTGCCGAAAACAAGCAAATTGAAAGTGTCGTCGGCAATGCCTTTGAGCACATGGGCCACTTTATCTGCTTCAGACATACTATCGTCAGCTTTGCGGCAGAGAGCCAGGACGTCGAGTATGTACGAAACGTACGGCTCGGTAGAGGTCTGAACACAAAACGCAAGAGCCTTTCTCGCGGCAACCTTGCGCCCATTAGGGTCGCCGAACAGTTCCCGTAGCTTTTCTATGAAACTGTCTCAACTGGTTATCTCGTCGTCATGTGTGTGGTGCCACACGCGTGGGTGCCGCCGAGATAAAAGATGACATTGGCGAGCATAATCGTTGGGCCCCACCTGTTATTAGCACTGGCGTGTTCATAGAGCTTGATCCAGTCGTCAACGTCCTGTCCCTCCAGGCCAGAGAACACACCAGGGTCGCGATGTTGGGCAACCGTGACGATAGGAGCAGTCGGACGAGCCGAAGCTTTTGCAGAGGTGGTCTCGTCACTGGGGGGGGGGGGGCTGGTGACAAGCTCGATCTACCGACCACTTCGGAGTTCCGTGGCGAGGACGGGGATCGCTGACCTCCAACAGAATGTTACGTATGGAAGGACACAGACCAAAGAGGCTATTTACAGGCTATTTACACTGGAGCCAGACAGCCAGGCCCACACTCGCTCGCACCGAGAGCACAGACACACTTCATCGTCTTTCTCGCGGCGGCTCGCCTCTTGAACATCTTTAGATGATATCGTAATATTATGGTATTACGACGCCCGGGACGAAGGCAGAGCTCTTGTATGTTATCACAGCGCTAGACAGCCAACGAGCACCAACCCAAAAAATTATGATGATTATGAGGATGGGTATATGCCGATAAAGACGATGATGAACAGCACAGTTAGTGCTCAAACTAACCAACCCCTCACGAAAGCGGTGGGCAACGCAGTGAGTCAGAAACGGTACGAAGGCCGAAGATACGGCTTCAGGCGAGAGACGTGAACGACTTCAGTTCTGCGGCAACGGCGGCCAGTACCCG